>NC_135821.1:79663078-79893268 GCF_964213995.1 Mustelus asterias
TTTGTCCATGTAATAAGGTCATGAGCTGAGTGACCCTGCTGGAACCCAAACTGAGCATCCGTGAGCAGATTATGGCTGAGTAACAGCTGGATAGCGCTGTCAATGACCCCTTCCATCACTTTACTGATGGTCGAGAGTTGACTGTTGGGGCAGTAATTGGATGGGTTGGATTTGTCCTGTTTGTACGTACGGGACATACCTGAGCAATTTTCCACATTGCCGGGAAAATGCCAGATTGTGGTTGAGTACAATTCTGCTGATCATAGAATCATAGAAACCCTACAGTGCAGAAGGAGGCCATTCGGCCCATCGAGTCTACACCGACCACAATCCCACCCAGGCCCTACCCCCACATATTTTACCCGCTAACCTACGCATCTCAGGACTCTAAGGGGCAATTTTTAACCTGGCCAATCAACCTAACCCGCACATCTTTGGACTGTGGGAGGAAACCGGAGCACCCGGAGGAAACCCACGCAGACACGAGGAGAATGTGCAAACTCCACACAGACAGTGACCCGAGCCGGGAATCGAACCCGGGACCCTGGAGCTGTGAAGCAGCAGTGCTAACCACTGTGCTACCGTGCCGCCTACAGCGCCTCACGGATGCCCAGTCTTGGGTTGCTGACTGAAATCTATTCCATTTAGCACAGTGATAGTGCCATACAATATGATGGAGGGCATCCTCAATGTGAAGGCGGGGCTTCATCACCACAATGTCTTTGTGGTGGTCACTCCGACCCACACTGTCATGGACAGATGCACCTGTGGCAGGCAGGTTGGTGAGGATGAGGTCAAGTATGTTTTTCCCTCTTGTTGGTTCCTTTACCACCTGCTGCAGACCCAGTCTAGCAGCGATGTCTTTTAGGACCCGGCCAGCTCGCTCTGTGATGGTGCTTCCGAGCCACTTCCCCCATCCAGAGTACTTTCTGCACCCTTGCCACCCTCCTTGCCCGTTGGTTTGATCTGATGCCATGAGTCTTCATGGGGTCCAATGTCAATGTTAAGGACTCCCAGGCAACACCCTCCCACTGTATACCACTGTGCCGCCACCTCTGCTGGGTCTGCCCTGCCGGTGGGATCGGACATACTAAGAAATGGTGATGGTGTTTGGGATATTTTTGATATGATTGAGTGAGTATGACTACATCAGGCTGTTGCTTGACTAGCCTGTGAGACAGCTCTCCCAATTTTGGCATAACTTCCTAGATGTTAGTAAGGAGAACTTTGCAGGGTAATAATGTTGCAAATATCTGGTTTGGATCACAAGTAAGGACTATTATTGTATACCTGGACCATGCAATTGTCAAATTAGACATTGACACACCATATCCTACCATACCAAGACCTGTGTGAGTGGTGAGCACCACTATAATCTGGGGAATATCTAAAGCAAAGCACAAAAGTCTAATAATTCCTTTCCTGGTGGCTGGAAATTGGAACAAATCCCCTGTTAGCTCAGCAGCAACATTTATAAAATGCTGTGTGAAGCTCATATCAAAGCATATGTCACTGTATGTATGGCTGCATAGAGCAGGCAGTCCAAATTATGTTGCAATTTCCCTGTTCCAGTCCTATGTTAAACTCTCTCAGGATTGATCTTTGACAATGATCGAAAATTGGCTTTGCAAGTGGTAGATGGGTGAGATTATAATGGGTACCGGGGAGACTGGGGATGGAGAAAGGGGGTCTAGTTGGTTTACCCACTACCCTTTCACCCCTTGGACTTGAGTTCATTTCTGGATGATGAAACAAATCTTTCTGCTCCTGGTTCAATGTGAAATGAGTTTGAAGAGTTGAACATTGGGTGTCGTACACAGGGAACGGTAACAGGTGCTTTCACTTTTGTTCCTGGGTTTATGGATCAGAGAGCTCAGAGGTGTATTGCAGTTTCAGTATTACACAGCACGTGAGCAATATGACACATCAAAGCCAACAGGCCAAGTTGGAAGATACTAGAATCTAACCTTTGCGTAACTGATTCTTCGGACAAGTATTTTCTAGCAGATAATTTGGGATCAGAAGATGAGGCCATTCTACTTGATGAATAACTAATTTTAATTTGGAAATTTAAAAAGTGTCCCATATCAAATTTCCCAGTTGTGGTTGAGGCTTTGGTCATAGTCTGAGCAACTGGATGAATGACTCATTAAGAAGTTTAACAACACCAGGTTAAAGTCCAACAGGTTTATTTGGTAGCAAATGCCACTAGCTTTCGGAGCGCTGCCCCTTCATCAGGTGGAGTGGAGAAATGCTCACAGACAGGGCATACAGAGACACAAACTCAATTTACAGAATAATGATTGGAATGCAGTCTTTACAGATAATCAAGTCTTAAAGGTACAAACAATGTGAGTGGAGGGAGCATTAAGCACAGGTTAAAGAGATGTGTATTGTCTCCAGACAGGACAGCCAGTGGGATTCTGCAAATCCAGACAAGTTGTGGGGGTTACAGTTAGTGTGACATGAACCCAAGATCCCGGTTGAGGCCGTCCTCATGTGTGCGGAACTTGGCTATCAGTTCCTGCTCAGCGACTCTGCGCTGTCGTGTGTTGTGAAGGCCGGCTTGGAGAACGCTCATCCCAGGAACTGCTTATTCAAATTGGTCTCTTAAAATATTCAAACACAGACAAAAGGTTCTGGAAGCACTAAGCTGTAGTGAGAACAGACAAGTCAATGTTTCAGGTAGCAACCCTTCATCAAGCTTTTTCAATACTGGATATTGCTACTGGAGCTCTTGGCTTTTTCCCATTAACATTTTAAATGACCTCTTGCTGCATTTTGCTCTACACATCATTGTCTTGTGACCGATTGCCTTCCAGTTTGTGTTGATGATATCTGATTTAACTTTTTTGGCTGCTTCCATCTTCCACACTGGGGGTGAATATTCCCAGCACTTGGATCCTGAGTGTTGCTGAGCTGGGATGAGGGAAAGGAGGTTGTAAGAAGTGAACAAATGAAAGGGCAACGAGCGTGGAGGCGTTTTGTCCACATTGGCAGCTGCATGAACAGACTTTTCCTGTGGACCTCAGAGAAGATCCATCTTCATCTTTGCAGCTTCACTGGGTGGAGTTACCACAGAGCTGAGCCGTGCCCTCTGCCAGTAACCTCGACCAAGTAACAATATTCCCGCAGGAATTAAGATATCCCAGCACAAAACTAACACACACCTAAATCCTGCCAGAATATTCCAGGAGACCCTACCACAACAGATGACCAGTCATGTAGACAAATAGGAATTATGTACCAAATGGGCAAGACCCAAGGTTCAGTGAATGAGGAGGCTGTCATTCCAGGATGTCTATCTCCATGGCTCTGACTGCTGGGCTTGCCCGGGGGGCCGGTCAGGGATTCTGAGTACACATAGGGAGATAAAATCCCTGTGGGCAATGGGACAAAGACGGAGGAGTTGTGGTTTTGAGGTGCAATACTCTTTACTGCTGATTAATTACTGTGGCAATTACCCTATCTCTAACTATGATGCCAGCCTTCACCTGTGCCCTCTCAGTGCGCCTAAACCTTCTTAAACTTGCGTGGCCTAATGCTACATCGAGGTGACTCCCCAGGATGCACATCAGAGGTGAGGCAACCTGCTGTGTTCCGCGTCCCGTAGCCTTTGATGTCCTTGGTAGGAGTCCTCTGGTGGGCTGGTACCTGGACAGGAAGAGGTTGTGTCGAGGAGTGCCAGGGAGAGTTGAGGAAGATGCTGTGGGGTTGGGTGGTGTGGGGTGTCAGAGTGTGGATTGATGTGGACATTCCAAGCCTGACAGATGGGGCTGATGTCAGGATGTGACAGATGGAAATTCACTCCTACAGCTCAAACAAGGTCATTCATTTTCTTGTGGCATTGGGGCCAGTCCTCGGTATCAGACCGCTGGCATTGACTGTCGCAACCACTACATCCCAGGCTGCATTCACTTCCCTGCTCCTGGGTCATCTATTCACTCGGGGGTACAGGGTAGTCTGCCTCTCCTTCATTGTGTCCAGAAGTCTTCCGAGATCTGCCTCTGTGAAATGTGCAGCCGCTCCCTGCACTGCCATCCTCCTGGTGTGACTGGCTATGAGAGCAGAGGGAGTGTTTAAATGCAGCTCCCCCTTGTTAACAGCACACAGCGGTGGCCAGTTCAGGTGAGTCACACGCCTGGGCACTCCATTTCAGCGTGTTTCACATGGGAGTTCTTTGTGCACTAAGTGTGGGACGATTGTGATATGATTCTCACCGGACGGACCTGCACGGATTGCAGCTATCTGCTCGCCCAAAATGACATGTGTCATTTACACCCATATGGACATCAGGATTATTCATATCAACGTCCTGGTCTTCACAGATTGTTCAGGTAGCAGCTAAACAAGAAAAATGCATCATGCCCGACATTGGCCTTTAGTCAGCAAGGTGACGCGATGCCTTCATTACTCTCCAGTTCTGAGGGTCTGTGTCATGTGAAGAAGGTGAAATGCCAGGTGGTTTTCTCTGAGGAGAACAGCCTCTGCAATAATCTGCTCCTGATGAAATCATTACAGCCTCGGTTATCTGAGAAAGCTTATCCTGTCGATTATTTAAATTAGGAGAGGAACTTCAATCGCTGCTTGAGGCCTGAGGTGCACCTGAAATAGGGTACCAATCCTATTTCAGCTATTATTGGAGAATTGTCTTTCCTCTGGAATACACCAGCTGGAAACATATTCAGGAAACCCGGGCCTCATTTCCTGCTGTGTAGAATTTCCCATCATCCACAGGGGGAAGGAGACACAGAATGGCGATGGAATGGTGATGGAAATTTTGTACCACAGACCAGCAGGCACCGTGCCAACCTCCTACAGTAACGTGTGTCTTCAACCACGCTGCAAGCAAGCATTCTAAACAAACTCACTGTCCCGAAATTCCAGAGCCCTCTCCCCTCTCCCACCCGAGAGTTAACAGCGACCATTTCTCCCCGCCAATTGTTTTAATCGGGGATTGGAGGTGAGGAGGTGACATTTGTGACTCTTTTGCCTATTGGGTATGGTGAGAGGTGTTGACAGATCCCGAACCCCAGGAAGATCCAGGCCACTGAGTGTGAGCGAATCGGGAAGTTTTATATTGAATGCCAGTCAGTATGGAGGAATTACTGACCAGGAATTAATGGCATGACCATAATGCTAAAATAGCTTTACTCTGCCTCTAACCATCGTGCTTGTGAGGGGTGGGATGGTGGTACAGTGGTTAGCACTGCTGCCTCACAGCACCAGGGACCTGGGTTCAATTCCCGGCTTGGATCACTGTCTGTGTGGAGTCTGCACATTCTCCCCGTGTCTGTGTGGGTTTCCTCCGGGTGCTCCGGTTTCCTCCCACATCCAAAAGACGTGCTGGTTAGGGTGCATTGGCCGTGCTAAATTCTCCCTCAGTGTACCCGAACAGGCACCAGAGTGTGGTGACTAGGGGATTTTCACAGTAACGTCATTGCAGTGTTAATGTAAGCCTACTTGTGACACTAATAAATAAACGCTAAACCTTAACCTTGCCACTTACACTGGCTCCCCAACATCGCTTACTTTGATAAGTACAATTATTCACACTAAAAACAGCATAAAGTATGCTGAAATGATTCCTGAATTATGATTTAATAATCATTCGTGTTTTCAATGGAAAATTGTATGAGGAACAGTTGAGGGCTCTGGTTCTGTACTCGTTGGAGTTTAGAAGGATGAGGGGGGATCTTATTGAAACTTACAGGATACTGCGAGGCCTGGATAGAGTGGACATGGAGAAGATGTTTCCACTGGTAGGAAAAACTAGAACCAGAGGGCACCACCTCAGGCTAAAGGGACGATCCTTTAAAACAGAGATGAGGAGGAATTTCTTCAGCCAGAGAGTGGTGAATCTGTGGAACTCTTTGCCGCAGAAGGCTGTGGAGGCCGGGTCATTGAGTGTTTTTAAGACAGAGATAGATAGGTTCTTGATTAATAAGGGGATCAGGGGTTATGGGGCAAAGGCAGGAGAATGGGGATGAGAAAAATATCAGCCATGATTGAATGACGCAGCAGCCTCAATGGGCCGAGTGGCCTAATTCTGCTCCTATGTCTTATGGTCTTATAGTTGTTACAGTGAAACTATAGATTTTTCAAAAGAAAGTTGGTGTATTTTAATATACCCTGATGTAAATGTTATGTAAAAATAAGTTAACTGCCATTCAGATTTTTGGAAAGAGAAAATAATCATTTCGATCTTAGGTTCAGTGATTCGCTGAATGTTTGTGAAATGTCAACTACCCCTCAAGCTTTTCTCCGTATTGATGGCAGCTTGTGTAGGCTGTGCTTAGGCTGGGAGGAAACCTGATGACAGATTACAGAGCTCTGTCCCAAACCACACTGAAAGACTTCAGAATGACAATTATCCCAGTCTGGAGACCCTCGCTGCATCTGGAGTAATTACATTGGAACCACGTTGAGATGATTTAAGCATGACCTGGACAGCCCTGGTCATGACCTGGTAATTATTACTGATCTGTGGAGTTGGGTGAAGTCCTGATTAATGTCATTCGCAGGGTGTGGTGGGTGAAAGCAGCTTCAAACGAGAGTGTGTTGTAATTGCTGCTCATGTTAATATGTGGAACCTGACGGTGGGTTCAATTCTCTCAAATTGAAGTTCACAGGCAGAAGTTAGTCACAGGATCATTGAGATATACAGCACGGAAACAGGCCCTTCGGCCCAACTCACCCCTACCGACAGGCTTCCTAAACTGAACTAGTCCCATTTGCCTGTGTTTGGCCCCTATCCCTCTAAACCTTTCCTATCCACGTACCTGTCCAAATGTCTTTTAAATGTTGTAATTGTACCCACCTCTACCACCTCCTCTGGCAGCTCATTCCATACATGCACCAGTGAAGGAATAAGATTCCTTCATTCACATCTTTGACAGTGGATCAATAATCTTCCAAATTTAATAAACATTCATGCTTTCAACAGAAAATTTAGGGAGAGGCAGTGGCGTAGTGGCATTGTCATTGGACTAGTGAGTACAGAGAGCCAGGGTAAGATCTGGGGACCCGGGTTCAAATCCCGCCACGGATGTTGAATTCAATAAAAACCTGGAATTAAAAGTTTGACAACCGTGAAACCATTGTCATCATCAAAATCTATCCACTAATTTCTTTTAGGGAAGGAAATCTGCCGTCCTTACCCAGTCTGGCCTACATGTGACTCCAGAGCCACAGTAATGTGTTTAATCCTCCAATGCCCTCAGGAATGGGCAATAAATGCTGCCCCAGCCAGTGACACTCACATCGAATGAACAAATACAAAATAAATCTGCCAATGATTAATAGAACTGTAAATTAGGCTTCTGATATTTAAATTGAAACTTCCCACATCCATGAATGGGAAATGAGTGATAAAGCAGCAGGATAAACATGAGGATTTATTAATAAGACCAGTGTGCAATTTGACAAGCTGGGATCATTATTCTTTGAGGCATGGTACATTGGGGAAACCATGCAGACGCTACGACAACGGATGAATGAACACCGCTCGACAATCACCAGGCAAGACTGTTCTCTTCCTGTGGGGGAGCACTTCAGCAGTCACGGGCATTCAGCCTTGGATCTTCAGGTAAGCGTTCTCCAAGGCGGCCTTCACGACACACGACAGCGCAGAGTCGCTGAGCAGAAACTGATAGCCAAGTTCCGCACACATGAGGACGGCCTAAACCGAGATGTTGGATTGATGTCACATTATCAGTAACCCCCACAGCTTTCCCCCTGATCTTGCAGAATCTTACTAGCTGTTCTGTCTGGAGACAATACACATCTCTTTAACCTGTGTTGAATGCTCCCTCCACCCACATTGTCTGTACCTTTAAGACCTGGCTGGCTGTAGAGATTTGCATTCTAATTAGTATTCTGTAATTTGATTTCTGTGTCTGTGCACTGTTGGAGAACAGATATCCACTCCATCTGACGAAGGAACTGTGCTCCGAAAGCTTATGGTATTTGCTACCAAATAAACCTGTTGGACTTTAACCTGGTGTTGTGAGACTTCTTACTGTGCTTACCCCAGTCCAACGCCGGCATCTCCACATCATCATTATTCTTTGTGATTTCTCATTCTATTTGCTGGTTCTTGCTGTTCAAGGGTTGGACATATTGATAGTTGAGTTGACCCCGAAGATTCCTAGAATGAACCAGAGAATGAGTATCACCCAAGCTTCTGTTTAGCTGAAAAAGATGCAAAGTGTGGACATGCTCCTCTTGTCTGCAAAGGACAGGGCCCCATGTCTGAATATACACTTCATTCCCCAGGACAAGGCTTTCACCAATCAGATCAAACTGTCCAGTTTGGATTTGAACAGAGCTGGGCAGTGAACTGTTCCATGCTGCATTCTCCATGGGAACACCTCCAACAATCAGAGTCCATTTGCCAAACAATCAGCTCTTCTCATGCAGTATAAATTGTTGTTCCCCTCTTACTTGTGAGCTATCCTGATGATTGCAACACGAACATTTTTGTTTACTTGCCTTTTTTCAGCAATATTCATATTTCATTTTGCCGTACAGTATATCACAAGTGACCCGACAGAATTTGCCTGTTGGCGATCTCCTCCCACCCCTACCTTGGGCAGGTGGGTTCCGCACTGCACTCTGCACTGATAAACTCTGCGGGGGGGGAACGGTGCGAGGAATCCCTCGGGAGGGTGATGCTGAACGGAAACTGGGTGGAACTATCCAGTGCCAGTCTTCCCAAAACTCAGGTGACAGTTGAAACGATGGGCGGCACGGTGGCACAGTGGTTAGCACTGCTGCCTCACAGCGCCAGGGACCTGGGTTCAATTCCCGGCTTGGGTCACTGTCTGTGTGGAGTCTGCACATTGTCCCCGTGTCTGTGTGGGTTTCCTCCAGGTGCTCCGGTTTCCTCCCACAGTCCAAAAGACATGCCGGTTAGGTTGACTGGCCATAATAAATTGCCCCTTAGTGTCAGGGGATTAGCAGGGTAAATACATGGGGTTATGGAAATAGGGCCTAGGTGGGATTGTGGTCAGTGGGCCGAATGGCCTCCTTCTGCACTGTAGGGATTTTATGATTCTATGTGCTTGCATTAAATCCCATTTGCGATTATTATCCCACAGACATATTTTATCAATCGCATTCTGCAATCTCTGAGCTCCTCATCTTGTTCTGTGTCATCAACAAATTTGACCAGTTTGCATTGGTTTCAGATTCTAAGTAAGTCAATCAGAAGTCGTAAAGGTTCCAACATCAATCCTGGGTTCTAATAAAAGATAACCTGAATCGGTAACTCTGTTCCTCTCTGCACAGATGCTGCCTGACCTGCGAAGTATTTCTCATACTTTCAGTTTTTATTTCAGATTTCATAGCATCCCAACAGTGCAGGAGCAGGCCATTCGGCCCATTGAGACAGCACCGACTCTCTGACAGATCATCTCATCCACACTCAATCCCCATAACCTACATATCTTGGACACTAAGAGTCAATTTAGCATGGCCAATCCACCTAAACTGCACATCCTTGAACTGTGGGAGGAAACCGGAGCACCCGGAGGAAACCCACACAGACACGGGGAGAATGTGCAGACTCCACACAGACAGTGACCCAAGTCGGGAATTGAACCCAGGTCCGTGGCGCTGTGAGGCAGCAGTGCTAACCACTGTGCCACCATGCTGCCCCAGCATCTCCAATATTTTGCTCCTGTCTGCTAAGTATCCATTACTTTCCTGGCTTTAACCAAGTTCTTACCCAGAACCAAAATGTACTCTGAGTACTCAATGTTGAACTTAACAAACAGGCCAGTATTCTCCAATCTCGTTCTTCCTGCCACTGCTGCCAATAAGAACGGGGAATTTGGCACTCAGCCAGGTCTCCATTTGCAGCTGTGGAACTGGAGAATCCCAGCCGCGGGCGAGGCTGGAGAACTCTGGCCACAGCTGTTTGTGTGGAATTCTGCCAAATACATTCTGCTACATTCAGTATCACACATCATTTACCACACGACATGTGGAATTTCAGTTCCTCTGATAAGTCCAGAAAATGTATCAGACTGGTCATCCTTTAGGATTGATTGCCTGCAGTTTACTGTTGTTATTGTACAGCTAATCTTCAGATTAATACCTGATAAATAATTCCCCTCTTTTATATTGATGTAAAATTGGTGAGTTTGTAAATTCTCCACCTCTGACATCTCATCCTCTCGGACACATTGGCTTCTTACCAGTCTACTGCTTTCTCTCTGCATCCAGCGATTCCCAAATATAATCAACAAACCTCCTGCCAATGGTCCCTTATCAAACTGAGATAAATATCATTCGACCCTGCAACATCTATTGTTTAATTTAGCCCTTTGAGTCACCTGGAGCTTTCACCTCGTTCATATTATTAATTATTAATATTATTAGTTATTAATTTTGCTTTGCTTGTAGTAAAGTCATGTTTTGTATTAATCAGCAAGAGTCCTTTACAGTGCTGGAGGTGATACGTTGATACGTTTCCAAGTGGCAAAGAAAGCCTGTGAGCTCAGAGGTGGATTTGCATAGATGGGCAAAGGTGGAAGGGTGAGGTGTGTATGTTTACAATTATAGTCATGGAGGCGGCTGTTTATAGACTTTTTGATATCTTCTTTTCATTTTAATATAACTTTTATTGCTCTCTTCGATCTTATCTTCCATTTTTGTGCCTAACTGTTTCCTACGATCATAAAGCTCGGAAGTGAGTTGTGTTTTTGTGAGGAGCACATGTCTGAACGGAAAGGCTTGAGCCTCAGTGGAGGTCGATCAGCCAAGCTGATCGCGCTGAGAAAAGGTGCCATTGACCAAGCAGAGCAGCCAATAGCTCCTCCCGCCCCGAAACTGGTCTGCTTTATATCGAAAAATAGATAAAACTCAACACACTTCCACTTCACTCCTTTCGTGCCATTTTATTGTGTTTGTCTTGTTAGGTGAATCTGTGTTGATTTTGGCGTTGGGTGTGAGTATATTCATGCGATAGATCTGAAATTAAACATTGCTACTTACATCGGGGCATAAGATCAGAATTAGAAGCTGGAGTAGGCCATTCAGCCCTTCAAGCCTGCTCCGCCATTCAATGTGACAATGGCTGATCTTACACTCCAACACCACTTTCCTGCACTATCCCCATATCCCTCCATGTTTTTAATAGGTACAAAACCAGCGATCTCAGTCTTCAACACACTCAATAACTGAGTCACCAAAATGCTTTGGGGCAGAGAATAAGAAAGATTCAACTCTCGTAAAGTGAGTTAGTGAACCTTCATTACGCTCCTTTCCTGAGGTAAGGAGACCTGGGGCAGAATTTTCCCGTCCCGCCCGCCACGGGAATCGCAGCAGGCAGGGGCGGACCATGCAAAGGTCCATTGACCTCGGGTGGGATTTTCCTGTTGTCAACAGGTTTCCCTTGAATATACCCCTCTCCGCTGGGAGACCCGCGCCGGGGATGCACCACTGGTAGAACGGGAAGCTCCCGCCGCCATGAATGGCTGGAAAATTCCGGCAAAAGTATTTATTTAGTTTCTCTGTTGGATTAATAAGAATGTCCCCAAATCATAGAGTCCCTCGAGGACAGAAGGAGGCCATTCGGCCCATCGAGTCTGTACCGACCACAATCCCACCCAGGCCTTATTCCTGTAACCCCATGCATTTACCCTAGCTAGTCCCCTGACACTAAGGGGCAATTTAGCACAGCCAATCCACCTAAACCACACATTTTAGACTGTGGGAGGAAACCGGAGCACCCGGAGGAAACCCACGCAGACATGGGGAGAAAGTGCAAACTCCACACTCAGTGACCTGAGGCCAGAATTGAACCCAGGTCCCTGGCGCTGTGAGGCAGCAGTGCTAATCACTGTGCCACCGTGCCACCCAGTAAAATCAATGCCAGGAGAGAGATTGACACAGAAAGAATAGTCTCAGGGGAGGCTATGGCCTGGTGGTATTATCGCTCTACTATCAATCCAGAAACCCAGATAATGTTCTGGGGGACCAGGTTCGAATCCCGTCAGGGCAGATGGTGGAATTTGAATTCAATAAAAAAAATTTTTTAGTTAAGAATCTACTGATGACCATGAAACCATTGTCCCGATTGTCAGAAAATCCCATCTGGTTCACTAATGTCCTTTAGGGAAGGAAATCTGTCATCCTTACCGGGTCTGGCCTACATGTGACTCCAGAGCCACAGTAATGTGGTTGACTCTTAACTGTCTCTGAAATGGCCGAGCGAGACACTCAGTTGCATCAATCGCGACAAAGTCTCAACAAAGAAATGAAACCGGACGGACCACCTGGCATCGACCTAGGCACCGGAAAAGACAACAGCAAAACAAACAGCCCTGTCGACCCTGCAAAGTCCTCCTCACTAACATCTGGGGGCTAGTGCCAAAATTGGGAGAGCTGTCTCACAGACTAGTCAAGCAACAGCCTAACATAGTCATTCTCATGGAATCATACCCTACAGATAACACCCCAGACACCTCTATTACCATCCCTGGATAAATCCTGTCCCACCAGCAGACAGACCCAGCAGAGGTGGCAGCACAGTGGTATACAGTCGGGAGGGAGTTGCCCTGGGAGTCCTTAACATCGACTCTGGACCCCATGAAGTTTCATGGCTTCAGGTTAAACATGGACAAGGAAACCTATTGCTGGTTACCACGTACCGTCCTCCTCCGGCTGATGAATCAGTATTTCCTCCATGTTGAACAACACTGAGGGTGGCAATAGTGCAAAATGTACTCTGGGTGGGGATTTCAATGCCCATCACCAAGAGTGGCTCAGCAGCGGCACTACTGATCGAGCTGGTCGGGTCCTAAAGGATATAACTGCTAGACTGGGTCTGCAGCAGGTGGTGAAGGAACCAACAAGAGGGAAAAACATACTTGACCTCATCCTTACCAATCTGCCGGCTGCAGATGCATCTGTCCATGACAGTATCGGTAAGAGTGACCACCGCACAGTCCTTGGGGAGACGAAATCCCGCCTTCACTTTGAGAATAACCTCCATCGTGTTGTGTGGCACTATCACCGTGCTGAATGGGACAGACTTCGAACCGATCTAGCAACTCAAGACTGGGCATCCATGAGGCACTGTGGGCCATCAACAGCAGCAGAATTGTACTCCAGCACAATCTGTAACCTCATGGCCCGGCATATCCCCCACTCAATCATTACCATCAAGCCAGGGGATCAACCCTAGTTCAATGGAGAGTGCAGGAGGGCATGCCCGGAGCAGCACCAGGCATACCTAAAAATGAGGTGTCAATCTGCTGAAGCTACCAAACAGGACTACTTGCATGCCAAATGGCAAAAACAGCAAGTGATGGGCAGAGCTAAGCAATCCCACAACCAATGGATCAAATCTAAGCTCTGCAGTCCTTCCACATCCAGTCAAGAATGGTGATGGACAATTGAACAACTCACTGGAGGAGGAGGCTCCACAAATATCCCCATCCTCAATGATGGTGAAGCCCAGCACGTCAGTGCAAAAAATAAGGCTGAGGTATTCGCAGCAATCTTCAACCAGAAGTGCCGAGTGGATGATCCATCTCGGCCTCCTCCAGTGGTCCCCAGCATCTCAGATCCCAGTCTCCAGCCAATTCGATTCACTCCACGTGATATCAAGAAATGGTTGGAGGCACTGGATACTGCAAAGGCAATGGGCCCTGATAACATTCCAGCAATATTACTGAAGACTTGTGCTCCAGAACTTGCTGCTCCCCCAGCCAAGCTCTCCCAGTACAGTTACAACACTGGCATCTACCCAACAATGTGGAAAATTGCCCAGGTATGTCCTGTACACAAAAAGAAGTCTCACAACACCAGGTTAAAGTCCAACAGGTTTATTTGGTAGCAAATACCATAAGCTTTCGGAGCGCTGCCCCTTCGTCAGATGGAGTGGTTACCACTCCATCTGACGAAGGGGCAGCGCTCCGAAAGCTTATGGTATTTGCTACCAAATAAACCTGTTGGACTTTAACTTGGTGTTGTGAGACTTCTTACTGTGCTTACCCCAGTCCAACGCCGGCATCTCCACATCATCTGTACACAAAAAGCAGGACAAATCCAACCCGGCCAATTACCGCCCAAACAGTCTACTCTTGATCATCAGTAAAGTGATGGAAGGGGTCATCAACAGTGCAATCAAGCAGCACCTGCTCAGCAATAACCTGCTCAGTGACGCCCAGTTTGGGTTTCGCCAGGGTCACTCAGCTCCTGACCTCATTACAGCCTTGGTTCAAACATGGACAAAACAGCTGAATTCGAGGGGTAAGGTGAGAGTGGCTGTCCTTGACATCAAGGCCACATTCGACTGAGTGCGGCATCAAGGAGCCCCAGCGAAACTGGAATCAATGGGAATCAGGGGGCAAACTCTCCACTGGTTGAAGTCCTGTGGTCATGGAGGGTCAGTCATCTCTGCTCCAGGACATCTCTGCAGGAGTCCCTCAGGGTGGTGTCCTAGGCCCAACAATCTTCAGCTGCTTCATCAATGACCTTCCCTCTGTCATAAGGTCAGAAGTGGGGATGTTCGCTGATGATTGCACAATGTTCAGCACCATTCACAACTCCTCAGATACTGAAGCAGTCCATGTTCAAATGCAACAAGATCTGGACAATATCCAGGCTTGGGCTGACAAGTGGCAAATTACATTCACGCCACACAAATGCCAGGCAATGACCATCACCAATAAGAGACACTCTAACCATCGTCCCTTAACATTCAATGGTGTTACCATCACTGAATCCCCCACTGTCAACATCCTTGGGGTTACCATTGACCAGAAACTCAACTGGACTCACCACATAAACACAGTGGCTACAAGAGCAGGTCAGAGGCTAGGAATACTGCGGCGAGTAACTCGCCTCCTGACTCCCCAAAGCCTGTCCACCAGCAAGGCACAAGTCAGGAGTGTGATGGAATACTCCCCACCTGCCTGGATAGGTGCAGCTCCAACAACACTCAAGAAACTTGACACCATCCAGGACAAAGCAGCCTCGCTTGATTGGCACCACATCTACAAACATTCAATCTCTCTACCACCGACGCTCAGTAGCAGCAGTGTGTACTATCTACAAGATGCACTGCAGCAATTCACTAAAGATCCTTAGACAGCACCTTCCAAACACATGACCACTTCCATCTAGAAGGACAAGGGCAACAGAGACATGGGAACACCACCACCTGCAAGTTCCCCTCCAAGCCACTCACCGTCCTGACTTGGAAATATATCGCCTTTCTTTTACAGTCGCTGGGTCAAAATCCTGGAATTCCCTCCCTAACAGCATTGTGGGTCAACCCACAGAACATGGACTGCAGCGATTCAAGAAGGCAGCTCACCACCACAAGGGCAACTAGGGAGGGCAATAAATGCTGGCCAGCGATATCCATGTCCCACAAATGAAAAAAAACCCTCAAAAAGTTAAAGTTTATTTATTAGTCACAAGTAGGCTTACATTAACACTGCAATAAAGTTACTGTGAAAATTCCCCAGTCGCCACACTCCAGCGCCTGTTCAGGTACAATGAGGAAGAATTTAGCATGGTCAATCCACCTAACCAGCATGTCTTTCAGACTGTGGGAGGAAATCGGAGCACCCGGAGATGGTGAAAACTCTGCACAGATAGTGACCCGAGCTAGAAACTGAACCTGAGTCTCTGGCGCTGTGAGGCAGCAGTGCTAACCACTGTGCCACCCTAAGCTCAGTGGTACACAGAACAAAGAACAAAGAACAATACAGCACAGGAACAGGCCCTTCGGCCCTCCAAGCCTGCACTGATCACGTGTTTCTAACTAGACCATCCGTTTGTATCCCTCTATTCCCAGTGATGAACATGAAGCATAAACCTGTCAGTTGCAGGGTGCTTGTCCCAGTTATTGGATTAGGGGTTCATGTCATACTGCAGTGCTGAGGGAGTGCTGCACAGTTGAAGGTGCTCTCTCTCAGACGCAATGTTAAATTGAGGCCTTGTCAGCTCCCTCAGCTGGGTAACAGGCTGTCCTGTCGGGAGACAATACACATCTCTTTAACCTGTGCTAAATGCTCCCTCCACTCACATTGTCTGTATCTTTAAGACCTGGTTGGCTGTAGAAATTTGCATTCTAATCAGTATTCTGTAACTTGATTTTGTGTCTCTGTGCCCTGTTTGAGTAAGAAGTTTAACAACACCAGGTTAAAGTCCAACAGGTTTATTTGGTAGCAAAAGCCACACAAGCTTTCGGAGCTCCAAACCCCTTCTTCAGGTGAGTCACCTTCCCCCCCACCCCTACCCCTGTTTGAGAGCAGATATCCACTCCATCTGACAAAGGAGCAGCGCTCCAAAAGCTAGTGGCGTTTGCTACCAAATAAACCTGTTGGACTTTAACCTGGTGTTGTTAGACTCCTTACTGTGTTTACCCCAGTCCAACGCCGGCATTTCCACATTATAATTTTTAACGCAATGGCACCAGTGTGAAGAAGAGTTATCCCGGTGCGCTGACCAACTTTTACCCCTCAATTGACAGTGATTATCCACTCATTATCACATTGCTGTTTATGTGATTCCACTGTGTGCAGACTGACTGCTACATTTCCTTTGTTCACTCTTAGACAGAGAGCGTTCATTTGACATTCAACCTGAACCCGAAACAATTGGATATTTCTTGCTGCTTTTCATTAATAAACTTGCTAAATTAGGTTACAAGTAATAATAAAAATCAAAGTGGAGCAAAGGCAGATGTTGGAGATTGGAAATACTAACAAAAACTGCTGAAAATGCCCAGCAGGTCTGGCAGCAATTGTAGAGAGAATTTCAGTTAACATTTCAGATCAATGACCTTTCCTCAGAACTGGCTCAAAACCCTGGAAATCTGACCAGCTGCATTGTGCTGCCTCTGCTCTCCCCCCTCCCCGCCCCCCCCCTCCTTCCCCTGTGCCGGAATGGTTATCTGATTAAAGCCCTGTGTTCAATTGTTAAAAAAATAAATTTGAATGGTAATTTTGCAGCTCATTTCTTTTTGGGTGTTGCTACATAAAAATACATTTACATTTTAGCTTCTGAAATAATGAAAGGCTCTGAATGGCTTTGTGAGAATGGGAGGGCCGCCAAAAGCTACAAAAAAACATGACAGTAACTCAGTGACTGAAAATTTCAACGGCACAAAGCCCCCCCTCCCCCACAACAAAATGAGATTTAATGGACTGTAACCGTAAACTGTTGTTGCTGTGCTTTCAGTTCTGATTTGTTCCCTTAATGTGCCTGTCCTTTCCCCTCCCGTTTGTGCTGTTAGTCTGTCTCCTGTTGGAGATGAATTTCTGCTCTCTGGAGGGTCTCAGGTTGGGGCGATGGCCAACAGAGTGAAAGATATCGACTAACCTTCCTCCCCACCCCTACCCCCACCTCCCCTTTCAGGTTCAAAGCTGAATCTGGGATGTCAATTGGTTTCTAATTAATTCAGAATTGACTCTGCGAAATTTGCCTTAATTCTATATCAGTGCAACTTGATTTTAGATTGGTTGCTTTGTCAGACTGAGTGTGAATAAACATTTGTCTTCCCTCAGTGGGTTCTGGTTAACAAGGTAAACACCGTGTCTTTCCTCCTGCCAGGACGACATTCTGGGCACTGGATGTTAATGAAGAACTGTAAGAATGACTCTGTGTCATTTTGAACCATATTAGACCTGTCCCTGCTTTTACCTGGTAGGTTAGCTCCCGTTCCCTGCAATCTGAACTCCAAAACTTTCGACTAAATTTCGTTCCATGTGTAAGTGCACAAAGCCTTTGGTAAAACTGGCCTTCCCTCCCCCCAACCTGTTTCAATCCCTCCTTCTTCCCTTACAATCCCCCCCTCCAACCCCCCTCTCTTTCTTCAAATAAAGCAAGCTTTAATGGAACTGCCCCTTTTCTCTGTTCAGCCTTTCCTTTGACAATTAAAAAAAAGGGTCCCAGCCCCGAATGTACGTGGCCACTGCCTCAATGCAGGGACCGTGACAATATTTTATTGAAGTGTCAGTGAAGGCTGTGCAGTGACTCTGGGCTGGGGAGTAAATAAATGCAGCCTGTGTGCTGGGGAACAATGCCGCCAAGGCTGGAGGATTTGGTCTCAGGTGGCAGCTGCCGATGTTTTCTTCATGTTGTGTAGAAAGTGCCAGCGAGCCGGGAGAAGGAGGTTTCAGAGCTCGCAAAATGAAAGGATTACACAGCTCTCCCCAGAGGCAAGCTTCACACACTCAGCTGCTGTCAAGGGGCCCAATGTTACAGCGCCAGATTTATCAGCCAAAAAGCTGCAAACATTGCATTCTTTATCCAACACGAGAAATAACACTTTCCTATCTCTCTTTTTTTTCCCTGACGATATGAAGTATTTGTTGAGAATTGGCAATGTGCATCTCCCCTTCCCATCTGCTGCTGCAGCTGTGTTGCCATGGTGGTGTGTCAGAGGCAGCTCCCTCCCTCTCGCTTTACACTCACACAGCCACTGACCTTCTTTGTATAAAATATATTTCCACACTTTCTGCATCTCCGCGCAGTCACGGAGCAAACATCCCATTTACATCACAGCTGATTCCAGACTCCAGATGATGCTTTCTCATGTCCCAAACATTCCCAGTGGAGGGGGGAATAATTCAGGATCTCTCTGAATGAACAATGGGATGTCATTTCGAGAAGCCTCCCCACTGCTCTCATAGTGACGAAACCGTAACAGACCCCAGAGTTATTCTCCATATTTCTTTGTCTGAGTGGGGGAGGAGGATTTGTGTGAACGTGAGTGTGTGTGTGCCTGTATCTGTGTGTGAGTGCTTACAGTGTGCATGTGTATGTCTTTGTGTGCGTGTCTAAATATGCGTGAATGTTTGTGATCGTGCATTTAACTGTGTGTGTATGTGTGTTCAGGTGTATGTTTGTCTGCATCTCTGTGAATGTGTGTGTATCAGTGAGTGTGTCTATCTGTGTGTGTGTGTATTTGTCTGCGTATATCTGTGTGTGTACCTGTGTGTGAGTATGTGTGTAAATCTGTGTAGGTGTGTGTATCAGTGTGTGTGTATCAGTGTGTGTGTGTGCGCATGTACCGGTGTGTACGTATCAGTGTGTGTATCAGTGTGTGTGTATCTACGTATATCAGTGTGTGTGCAGCTGTCTTCAGTTGCCATACTGTACAGTTACCGCGCTGTGTACAGTTACCGTGCTGTGTACAGTTACTGTGCTGTGTACAGTTACTGTGCTGTGTACAGTTACCGTGCTGTGTAGGGTTACTGTGCTGTGTACAGTTACTGTGCTGTGTACAGTTACCGCGTTGTGTACAGTTACCGTGCTGTGTACAGTTACTGTGCTGTGTACAGTTATCGTGCTGTGTACAGTTACTGTGCTGTGTACAGTTACCGTGCTGTGTACAGTTACCGTGCTGTGTACAGTTACTGTGCGGTGTACAGTCGCTGTACTGTGTACAGTTATCGTGCTGTGTACAGTTACTGTGCTGTGTACAGTTACCGTGCTGTGTACAGCTACCGTGCTGTGTACAGTTACTGTGCTGTGTACAGCTACCGTGCTGTGTACAGTTACTGTGCTGTGTACAGTTACCGTGCTGTGTACAGTTACTGTGCTGTGTACAGCTACCGTGCTGTGTACAGTTACTGTGCTGTGTACAGTTACTGTGCTGTGTACAGTCACTGTGCTGTGTACAGTTATCGTGCTATGTACAGTTACTGCGTACAATTATTTTGCTGTGTACAGTTACTGTGCTGTGTGCAGTTGCTGTGCTGTGTACAGTTACTGTGCTGTGTACAGTTACTGTGCTGTGTACAGCTACCGTGCTGTGTACAGTTACTGTGCTGTGTACAGTTACCGTGCTGTGTACAGTTACTGTGCTGTGTACAGCTACCGTGCTGTGTACAGTTACTGTGCTGTGTACAGTTACTGTGCTGTGTACAGTCACTGTGCTGTGTACAGTTATCGTGCTATGTACAGTTACTGCGTACAATTATTTTGCTGTGTACAGTTACTGTGCTGTGTGCAGTTGCTGTGCTGTGTACAGTTACTGTGCTGTGTACAGTCGCTGTGCTGTGTACAGTTATCGTGCTGTGTACAGTTACTGTGTACAGTTATTTTGCTGTGTACAGCTACTGTGCTGTGTGCAGTTGCTGTGCTGTGTACAGTTACCGTGCTGTGTACAGTTACCGCGCTGTGTACAGTTACTGTGCTGTGTACAGTTACGGGGCTGTGTACAGTTACTGTGCTGTGTACAGTTACCGTGCTGTGTACAGTTACCGTGTTGTGTACATTTACTGTGCTGTGTACAGTTACCGTGCTGTGTACAGTTACCGTGCTGTGTACAGTTACCGTGCTGTGTACAGTTACCGTGTTGTGTACATTTACCGTGCTGTGTACAGTTGCTGTGCTGTTATTTTGTGGATGAATCAGTAGGATGTGGATTGAAACCAGCTTTCCCTCCACGATGCTTAGTGTGTCCTCAGGTTCAGGAATGAAATCAGGATCTTCCCACCAAGAAGAGAGGCAGAATTCCTGGGGCCCTCTCCAAGCAGTTTAGCGTTTCTGCTTTAACCACTTTGTTCCTTACCTTGTAGCAACACTCAATACTGCTGGCTAAATATTAATGAATATTGTTAATAATCGGTGTACTTGTGCCAGTATTTTCACATCAGCAGTTGGCGGTTTGTTCATTGTGTTTCCTATTCTTTTCCAGGACAATAAGATCACCTGGAATCTTGTGATCACCTCAGCGAGTTGGGGAAGAATTTTCCAGAGTATTTTTCTCCTCTTTTGCACCTGTTTTCTTTGTCTCCCATGGAGACAGGATGGTTTAATGGGGTCAGGGTGATGGGAAAGGAGTTAGAAAATGTCTAATGCCCCAACTATCACTGGCTGGGGAGAGACTGCTGGAGTGGCTGGCCTTTACCTGTCCATCTTTGTGATATGTTCTTGTGGAAGGACAAAAGCCAGCAAAGAACAAAGAAAACTACAGCACAGAAACAGGCCCTTCGGCCCTCCAAGCCTGCACCGACCATGCTGCCCGACTTAACTAAAACCTCCTACCCTTCCGGGGACCATATCCCTCTATTCCCATCCTATTCATGTATTTGTCCAGACGCCCCTTAAAACTCACTATCGTATCCACTTCCACTACCTCCCCCGGCAACGAGTTCCAGACACCCACCACCCTCTGTGTAAAAAATCTGCCTCGTACATCTCCTTTAAACCTTGCTCCTCACACCTTAAAAATATGCCCCCTAGTAATTGACTCTTCCACCCTGGGAAAAAGCTTCTGACGATCCATAGAACCATAGAAAATTACAGCTCAGAAACAGGCCTTTTGGCCCTTCTTGTCTGTGCCGAACCATTTTATGCCTAGTCCCACTGACCTGCACTTGGACCATATCCCTCCACACCCCTCTCATCCATGAACCCGTCCAAGTTTCTCTTAAATGTTAAAAGTGACCCCGCATTTACCACTTTATCCGGCAGCCCATTCCACACTCCCACCACTCTCTGCGTGAAGAAGCCCCCCCTAATATTCCCTTTAAACTTTTCTCCTTTCACCCTTAACCCATGCCCTCTGGTTTTTTTCTCCCCTAGCCTCAGCGGAAAAAGCCTGCTTGCATTCACTCTATCTATACCCATCAAAATCTTATACACCTCTATCAAATCTCCCCTCAATCTTCTACGCTCCAGGGAATAAAGTCCCAACCTATTCAATCTCTCTCTGTAACTCAGCTTCTCAAGTCCCGGCAACATCCTTGTGAACCTTCTCTGCACTCTTTCAATCTTATTTACATCCTTCCTGTAACTAGGTGACCAAAACTGTCCACTCTGTCCATGCCCCTCATAATCTTGTAGACTTCTATCAGGTCTCCCCTCAACCTCCGTCATTCCATTGAGAACAAACCAAGTTTCTCCAACCTCTCCTCATAGCTAATGCCCTCCATACCAGGCAACATCCTGGTAAATCTTTTCTGTACCCTCTTCAAAGCCTCCACATTTTTCTGGTAGTGTGGCGACCAGAATTGAACGCTATATTCCAAGTGTGGCCTAGCTAAGGTTCTATAAAGCTGCAACATGACTTGCCAATTTTCAAACTCAATGCCCCGGCCGATGAAGTCAAGCACGCCGTATGCCTTCTTGACTACCTTCTCCACCTGCATTGCCACTTTCAGTGATCTGTGTACCTGTACACCCAGATCCCTCTGCCTATCATAGAGTCATAGAGTCATGGAAACAGGCCCTGCGGTCACGGGCATTCAGCCTCTGATCTTCGGGGAAGCGTTCTCCAAGGTGGCCTTCACGACACACGACAGCGCAGAGTCGCTGAGCAGAAACCGATAGCCACGTTCCGCACACATGAGGACGGCCTAAACCGGGATGTTGGGTTTATGTCACACTATCAGTAACCCCCACAGCTTGCCTTCTGGACTTGCAGAATCTCACTGGCTGTCCTGTGTGGAGACAATACACATCTCTTTAACCTGTGCTTAATGCTCCCTCCACTCACATTGTCTGTATCTTTAAGACCTGGTTGGCTGTCAATATTCGCATTCTAATCAGTATTCTGTAACTTGATTTTGTGTCTCTGTGCCCTGTTTGAGAGCAGATTTCCATTCTATCTGACGAAGGAGCAGTGCTCCAAAAGCTAATGGCATTTGCTACCAAATAAACCTGTTGGACTTTAACCTGGTGTTGTTAAAACTCTTACTGATGTCTGTTTCAACAGGGAAGGGGGCTGCAGTGGAGCCATTGCACAGAACTGTTGATGCATATTGTTGGAGATGGATGATGTTTGTGAATTTAGCAGCTCATCGATATCACTACAGCACCTTCCAAAGGACAGTCTGATTGACAGAGTGGAGAAAGACATGTATCAAGGGATGTTCTGCTATCTTGCTGAAGTTGCTTCTGATGAGAAACCCACACCTTCACAGCTGACACTCCAGTGCAAGATTGAAGAGGTGCTGCACTGTCTTTCAATTTAAACAAAGACAGATTTCTCAGAACCTGTAAAAGATCCTAAGGCAACATTTCCCATGTTTAAACCAATCACATTTAAGCCTTGAAATTGACTATAGAATCATGGAATGGTTCAAGTTGAGATGTCCGATCAGCCCACCGTATCCATGCTGGCACCTATACCATTGCAAATCTCTCCTTTTCAGATAATTATCTAATTTCTTGTTGAAAACTTAATTGAACCCATTTCCAACACACTCTCAGACAGTGCACTTAGATCCTAACCACTCACTGTGTGAATCTGTCTCCACCACACTCTCAGACAGTGCATTCCAGATCATAACCATTCTCTGTGTGAATCTGCCTCCACCACACTCTCAGACAGTGCTTTCCAGATCCTAACCACTAGCTGTGTGAATCTGCCTCCACCACACTCTCAGACAGTGCACTCAGATCCTAACCACTCGCTGTGTGAATCTGTCTCCACCACACTCTCAGACAGTACATTCCAGATCCTAACCATCGCTGTGTGAATCTGTCTCCACCACACTCTCAGACAGTGCATTCCAGATCCTAACCACTAGCTGTGTGAATCTGCCTCCACCACACTCTCAGACAGTGCACTCAGATCCTAACCACTCGCTGTGTGAATCTGTCTCCACCACACTCTCAGACAGTGCATTCCAGATCCTAACCACTCGCTGTGTGAATCTGTCTCCACCACACTCTCAGACAGTGCATTCCAGATCCTAACCACTCGCTGTGTGAATCTGCCTCCACCACACTCTCAGACAGTACATTCCAGATCCGAGCCACTCGCTGTGTGAATCTGTCTCCACCACACTCTCAGACAGTGCACTCAGATCCTAACCACTCGTTGTGTGAATCTGTCTCCACCACACTCTCAGACAGTGCGTTCCAGATCCTAACCACTAGCTGTGTGAATCTGCCTCCACCACACTCTCAGACAGTGCATTCCAGATCTCAACATAGTTGTCATTTACTGTTTGTTACATAAGTTAGGTACTTCAGGTAGAAGTAGATATTCAGTGAATATTTCAGACCTTGTTAAGGGGTAATTATTTATTACACTTTAGTCAGGTTTTACTGGCTGAATTCAGACAATGAGTCAGGGAGTTACCAATGAATAAAACTCAAACACACAAAGCATCTTTTGGTGATGGTGTTCGCTTGATCGTTTGAGTTCAAATTTATCAGGCCAGAGCATTAATTTCAAATTTATCTGAGTCATTCACTTGTGCCAGAAACCTCCGACCTTGCCCGCAGTTGGGATTCTCCAGTCCCGCCGCATTGAATGGTGTTTTGGCTGAGTATCAAATTCTCCGTACTCTCTGGCAGTGGGAGCAGGAATGAACGAGGTCAGAGAATCCTGCCCCTTGTTCCTATAAAGTGGTCCGAACATTGTGACACGAATTTTGTATGACTTGAAATAGCACAAGTTTGTAGGATTCCAATAAGGGTTTTAAAGAAAAAGGAAGTCTACCGCCTCGCCCACCGCGGAATCAGAGTGGGATATTCCGGTCTCGGGTTGAGTAAAATCCCGCCCCATATTTCCAAATGTAATTTGCCTCGAATCACTGCTGTCCATCTTTGATGAAAAGAATAAATAATCTAGAATGATTGGTCCTCACTTTTGCACCAAGAGGGGAATCTCAGAGAGGAATCAAAGATTGTGAGGCAACTTTCAATACAGCATAACATGATAAAATTCATCAAGATTCATGTAAATTGTTCACCGTGTACAGCTGACAAATCACATTAGTGGCAATGGATGTGTCCTGTAAATGGTGGCCCATACATTGAAGAGGAGCAAGGGAGTTATCCCCAGTGTTCTGGCCAGTATTTATCCAGAAAATATAAGTTTTCCTTTTCTTAAAGGGTTGGAATCACAGCGTGCAGTAAATTTATTGATTGATTCAGTGGATAAACTCAGGTGCAGGATTTGTTCATGTTGATTAATACCAGCTTCATTTGCCATTTCCGTTTTCTCACCAATAATCTGCCTTCCTGTTTAGCTCTGAAGGGGTTAATTCATGCGTGTGGTTTGATTGCAGAGGCACTGGAGGTGTTGCTGCAGTTATTTCTGTGTAAGCTTTGACAGCAAGTGTTGGCATGTTATTCAGGCCTGGAGGTTTCAGAGAAAAACAACAAATCCTATCATTTCCCAATATCCATGCCCACAAGGTTCCAGCAAGAATCACACAGAAATACTACCAGGCACGAG
Source organism: Mustelus asterias (assembly GCF_964213995.1). Classification (NCBI taxonomy): domain Eukaryota; kingdom Metazoa; phylum Chordata; class Chondrichthyes; order Carcharhiniformes; family Triakidae; genus Mustelus; species Mustelus asterias. The sequence goes on from NC_135821.1 coordinate 79,688,253, forward strand.
ATGCCTCTTGGTCCTCCCAGCCCATATCCACATGATTCCCTCAGTAATAACTTTAAGTTATTGACAAGATCCTAATTAATTCCATGTTGAAACCCATTCGCTTTTCTTGTTCCACACCTGTGAGGGGAACCTGTTCCACGTGCTTACTACCCTGTCCATTGAAAATGTCCCTCCTGTACATCTTATTATCTCTTGTCTTTAATTCATGAGTGACCCCCTGATGTTTAAATTCTCTACAAGGCTGATTGGCTCATTGGGATCCAATGCGTGCTCACATTTTCATCATTGTAAATATTTCTATCATACTCCTTTCCTGTCTCTTCAACATCCGGGTAGTCCTCACACATCAAGATTAATGGAACTTGATTAGGAATGGGAATGTTACCGCAGAGAATCCCTACAGTGCAGAAGGAGGCCATTTGGCCCATCGAGTCTGCACCGACCACAATCCCACCCAGACCCAATACTTTTAACCTCCCGTAATCCCCCTGAAACGAAGGGGAAATTCCACCCAGACCTGTTACCCGTAACCCAAAGTATTTACCCTGCTAATCCCCCTAACCTGCACATCTTGGGACACTATGGGACAATTTAGCATGGCCAATCCACCTAACCTGTGGAGTGTGCGAGGAAACCAAAGCACCCGGAGGAGACCCATGGGGAGAATGTGCAAACTCTACACAGTCTCCCGAGGCCGGAATTGAACCTGGGTCCCTGGCGCTGTGAGCAACAGTGCTAACCACTGTGCCACCATGCCTCTTCCTTACCCACACTATTTGAAGTGTTCTTATCACCTGGCATTAGGGAGTTTGGCACAGATTGTGGAATGAGGATACCTCCAGCACAAAAAACTCACGCTGGGTATGGGTTAGCAGCACCGGCAAGCTTGGAGAATTCATCGAGTGATCAAACTGAATGAGATGGAATGCAAGACACTTTGTAGAATTTAACACAAATTCATTCCATCGCTCGAGTGTATCAGCCTATCTGGGAGTAGGGTGAGCTGGAGAAGATGCTTCTACACTCTAACTGTTCTCTGAGTCGATGTCCTCTGTGACATGCATGCAGAACTCACACACAATGAGCTGAAAAAGGGGCTTAGGAGAGCTAGGAGGGGACATGAGAAGTCCTTGGCGGGTCGGATCAAGGAAAACCCCAAGGCTTTTTACTCTTATGTGAGGAATAAAAGAATGACCAGGATGAGGTTAGGGCTGGTCAAGGACAGTAGTGGGAACTTGTGTATGGAGTCAGTAGAGATAGGCGAGGTGATGAATGAATACTTTTCTTCAGTGTTCACCAAGGAGAGGGGCCATGTTTTTGAGGAAGAGAAGGTGTTACAGGCTAATAGGCTGGAGGAAATAGATGTTCGGAGGGAGGATGTACTGGCAGTTTTGAATAAACTGAAGGTCGATAAGTCCCCTGGGCCTGATGAAATATATCCTAGGATTCTTTGGGAGGCAAGGGATGAGATTGCAGAGCCTTTGGCTTTGATCTTTGGGTCCTCATTGTCCACGGGGATGGTGCCAGAGGACTGGAGAGTGGCGAATGTTGTTCCTCTGTTTAAGAAAGGGAATAGAAATGACCCTGGTAATTATAGACCGATTAGTCTTACTTCGGTGGTTGGTAAATTGATGGAAAGGGTCCTTAGGGATGGGATTTACGACCATTTAGAAAGATGCGGATTAATCCGGGATAGTCAGCACGGATTCGTGAAGGGCAAGTCGTGCCTCACAAATTTGATTGAATTTTTTGAGGAGGTAACTAAGTATGTTGATGAAGGTAGGGCAGTTGATGTCATATACATGGATTTTAGTAAGGCGTTTGATAAGGTCCCCCATGGTCGGCTTATGATGAAAGTAAGGAGGTATGGGATAGAGGGAAAATTGGCCGATTGGATAGGTAACTGGCTATCTGATCGAAGACAGAGGGTGGTGGCGGATGGAAAATTTTCGGACTGGAGGCAGGTTGCTAGTGGAGTGCCACAGGGATCAGTGCTTGGTCCTCTGCTCTTTGTGATTTTTATTAATGACTTAGAGGAGGGGGCTGAAGGGTGGATCAGTAAATTTGCTGATGACACCAAGATTGGTGGAGTAGTGGATGAGGTGGAGGGCTGTTGTAGGCTGCAAAGAGACATAGATAGGATGCAAAGCTGGGCTGAAAAATGGCAAATGGAGTTTAACCCTGATGAATGTGAGGTGATTCATTTTGGTAGGACTAATTTAAATGTGGATTACAGGGTCAAAGGTAGGGTTCTGAAGACTGTGGAGGAACAGAGAGATCTTGGGGTCCATATCCACAGATCTCTAAAGGTTGCCACTCAAGTGGATAGAGCTGTGAAGAAGGCCTATAGTGTGTTAGCTTTTATTAACAGGGGGTTGGAGTTTAGGAGCCGTGGGGTTATGCTGCAACTGTACAGGACCTTGGTGAGACCACATTTGGAATATTGTGTGCAGTTCTGGTCACCTCACTATAAGAAGGATGTGGAAGCGCTGGAAAGAGTGCAGAGGAGATTTACCAGGATGCTGCCTGGTTTGGAGGGTAGGTCGTATGAGGAAAGATTGAGGGAGCTAGGGCTGTTCTCTCTGGAGCGGAGGAGGCTGAGGGGAGACTTAATAGAGGTTTATAAAATGATGAAGGGGATAGATAGAGTGAACGTTCAAAGACTATTTCCTCGGGTGGATGGAGCTATTACAAGGGGGCATAACTATAGGGTTCATGGTGGGAGATATAGGAAGGATATCAGGGGTAGGTTCTTTACGCAGAGAGTGGTTGGGGTGTGGAATGGACTGCCTGCAGTGATAGTGGAGTCAGACACTTTAGGAACATTTAAGCGGTTATTGGATAGGCACATGGAGCACACCAGGATGATAGGGAGTGGGATAGCTTGATCTTGGTTTCAGATAAAGCTCGGCACAACATCGTGGGCCGAAGGGCCTGTTCTGTGCTGTACTGTTCTACGTTCTAATGCTTTCTGAGCTTCCCACCAGCCCTGCCGTAAAGAAAAAAACCTCTCTGGCCTTTCTTACATTTGTTTTGGCATTGGACATTCACAGAAAATCAGCTTTGTAGCAAATTAATTCAAGGCATGCCCGAGAACCCCTAATTTCTGTGAGTTTGTCTAATCTGCCACTGGGCCTCACAGATCAAGGAGGTGTGGAGACTGTACTGGAGTAACTCATTTCACTGGAGACTGACTGGGGAGCTATCAGAATGCTGAGATATTTCACCAAATCAGTGATTACCTTGAGACCATTGTGCTAAAACTGCACAGTGTCCCGCTCAGGCCATTGAAGATGCTTCTAATGACCAGGATGGAATGGAGAGATCCAACTTGCTGGAAGAGATTGTGGGGAAAGGACTGAGCTGTGAGGATAGAGTAGAATGAAAGGAGGTGTTATTGAGGAAAATGAATTTTTATCCAGAGCACTGGTTTAGTCATTGCACAACTGCAAGGTCAGGACGCAAACTAGCTAACAGATAAGTTCAAGAGTGACTTCCCTCAGAGACTGATTACTTTGAACTGTCTTTTATTTGGGGACATTGAGGTGATGTTCTCATGGGCCTGCTCCTGGATCCGGCTAAAGCCTCGACTTATACCCCCAGGATGCTGGGGGGCCCTGGCTGGGTCGCCTGCTCCTCTTTGAGGCATTTTCCAGACCCACGAGGGCCTGGAGAAGGAGCATGCATTGTCCATCGCTCCATTTGTGGCCTTCCCTGACTTTTCACTGTAACTTCATTGCAGTGTTAATGTAAGCCTACTTGTGACACTAATAAATAAACTTTAAACTGGCTGGTGGTAAGCTATGATTGCAGTTGCATTATGATAGACATTTTATTGATATAATTTTGTTGTAGTTACATATTGTTAATTGTATTTGTAGAATCTTGGGGCTCTTGCTTTCTCTTCCTGTCCAGTGACATTGGGGCAACTCAGCATCACCTCTGCAGGTTTTTATAAAATACATTCATTTCCTCATTAATGTGTTGACTGTGCTCTTAATTCAACAATACAACTCTGTCACCGGCTTCTTCAGCGCGTAGAGCTGGTAAACATGAAATGAGAATAGCTTCTCAAAACAGCTGTCCTTATATCATCAATCTGCCCATGTATTTTAGATTGAATCAGTGCCCTATTCCCACTCAATCTGGGCAATGAAAGGAGTTAGTTCAGTCCTTGTATTAAACTTAATCTCATCAAACTAAAGTGTCAGCACCATGGTCATTATAGGGGAAAATATCAACAAAGGAATGTAGTCACAAGATCCCGCAGCTGAGGAAGGCTATTCAGCCCATCTAGAGTGACCATAAACCAACCCCTCTCTATAGCAGCATCTGAATCTTTCCAGGATTTTCACCTGTGACCTCCCAATTTAAAGTAAATTTACCTTTTCCCTCTCATTATCGTCTACACCTCGATAAAACCTTTTCCTTTCCACACTGAAAAGATCCAATTTCTTCAGTCATTCCTCGCTGTATTGCCGCCAAGTATTGGATGTGGTTCAGTGTCAACAATTATACTCAGTGAGCGGGATTCTCCGGCCGCGCACTGCTCCAAGACCGGAAATTTCTGCCTCAGCACACCGGACCTCTAAATGGTCCGCCGTGGCGGGATTCAAACCCGGGTCCCCAGACCATTAGCTGAGTTTCTGGATTAATAGTCTAGCGATAATACCACTAGGCCATCGCAATTGAAGGATTCATGGCTGTGATGTGTGAAAGGTAAATAGCTTCCTGACAGTTGCTTTACACTGAGGTAAGTACATTATTAGTTCTCTTGGTTACCCATGGGTCTAATGCTGGAAGCTGGGTTACGGCATCTGCCGGGTTTGCTGTGACTGTCAACAGCCCTGTAAAATGGTGCGATGGCGTCTGAGGGCACAGCACCAGCTACTGATCAGGCAGAGAGATGGAGCAGTGCAGAGCTCTCTTTGTCGATAGGATCTCCCAATCCAGCATGAAATATTGTTTAAGGAATGGGGATTTTACAAAAGATGATTTTAATCAAATTGAACAGATTTTTGTTGAATATATTGCAAGTGTTGTGGTCATCTGTGTGGCTGGATTGGAGGCTGATACCAGGGAGCTGACGTCAGTAGAAATGTATCTTGTTGATGTAATTTAAGGACAGCATTTAAATTCATCCTCATTGGTGGTCAGTTCCAGTCGATACGCTCCTTTATATAAAACCAAGATCTTTGCATGGACACGCGCAGGATGCATAAATCGGCAAATCCAATGATGTGTGAACTATTAGTATAGTGATGTAGTCCTTTGTGACTGTTATGTATTGTGCCAATGAATGACAAAAACAAGGTTAGTGTGCGATTTGAATGTTACTTACGCTGCCTTGGAAAGATTCTTCTTGTGGGCAGTTGGAGCAAGTTCAAACACAATCTTTAGATATCAGTTTTTAACCTCATGGAACACAGCGATGAGCTGAGGAAATCTCATTCTGGGACGCAATGTACCAGAAAGGGTCTAACCCATATCACTGGTTCATATCCCTGGGGCAATGCCAGCAATCTGAAGCAAACTGTCTATTACGGCCTTCACAACCAAGGTTCTTGAGAACAGAAACAGGAGGAGGAGGAAATAACCCCATTCATTTCATTTTAAAAAGGTCATTCCTTTAGTGAGCATATCGTGATATATTTTTAAAATCTTTTGAGACTTTTACTTTTTTTCCCATTGGATGGTCACACCAGCCTGTCAAACTGGTGGCCTGAGAGCTTTACACTGGGGAGCTGGGCCAATGGGTTTTGTGAGGTTAAGATGGCTGGAGTTGATATGTGCCAATTCAGAACGCCCATGAAACCTGCTTCTGAAGTGGGTGGCATGGACATCATTTTGGAGTTTGGGGAAAAGATATTGAGGTTGGTTAGATTCTATTTAAAAGAGAGAATGAGACTGAAGGCACCGTCCAAGGTTGAAACCGGGTCCCATAAATAGAATCTTGTACTGATATTGAAACTAGCAGCGCCAATCAAAGACTTCAGAAGCAGGAACTAGTACCAATCTCTGATGCCACAGTAAGTGAGTGCCTTCAACATTAATGGGCGGCACGGTAGCACAGTGGTTAGCACTGCTGCTTCACAGCTCCAGGGACCTGGGTTCGATTCCCGGCTTGGGTCACTGTCTGTGTGGAGTTTGCACATTCTCCTCGTGTCTGCGTGGGTTTCCTCCGGGTGCTCCGGTTTCCTCCCACAGTCCAAAGATGTGCGAGTTAGGTTGATTGGCCATGCTAAAATTGCCCCTTAGTGTCCTGAGCTGCGTAGGTTAGAGGGATTAGCGGGTAAATGTATGGGGATATGGGGGTAGGGCCTGGGTGGGATTATGGTCGGTGCAGACTCGATGGGCCGAATGGCCTCTTTCTGCACTGTAGGATTTCTATGATTCTTAAAATTCACAGGGTAAATAAAGCATAAACCTCTTTTCCCATTCAGAGGACGATGGTTCAAGCCTGTGTTGGATTTGTTGTTTCAGCCAGTGAGTCTGAGAACGACAACTGTCTTACTGACCTTAAGGCATATCTATCTCATTCCTAATCAATATGCCCCAATCTAGCTGTGGCACGTGCACGGTCTCAGAGCAAGATAGTTTTATACTCTTCACTTTGAGAGTCAGAAATCCTGAAAGACAATCCGTAGCCACGGAATCACATCCAGCCACAAGCGGAGAAACAGAACCATCCATCTACAATGATGCACAAGAACACACATACACAGTTTGTATTGATCTCAATTGACTACACTTTTGTTTCACTGTTTTCTAGGATAATTTGGAAATTCTGATCATTTCAGCTCTCATAAAAGTGTGTGAAAGACATGCTGTGTATTTCTATAGCTGTGATTATTCTGGTGTTTCAGATGGAACTCATAGATTCCCTGCAGCGCAGAGGAGGCCTGTCGGCCCATCAAGCCTGCACTGACTACAATCCCACCCAGATCCTATCCCTGTAACTCCATGCATTTACCCTGCTAATCCCCCTAATTTGCACATCTTGGGACACTAAGGGGCAATTTAGCATGGTCAAATAACCTAACCCGCACATCTTTGGAGTGTGGGAGGAAACCAGAGCAGCCGGAGGAAACCCACACAGACCACGGGGAGAACATGCAAACTCCACACAGACAATGACCCAAGGCCAGAATTGAACCCAGGTCCCCAGCGCTATGAGGCAGCAGTGCTAATCACTGTGCCACTGTGTCACATTACATGGGGACCCGTGAGAGTGAGCTATAGCAGTGTCTCTGTCTGAAAGCAACATGAGTGTCGACTTTTGGGTTGTACTCTGATATTTTAGCTTTGACTTTTGTTTCCAGTCTCAGGATCCCCACAACATAGCAGACTGAAATCACTCCACATGGCAACAATCCAAGTTTTGGTATTTTTCAGTATTAAACTGACACTAAGCCCACTCGATGTTTTATAGCTGTCTTGCGACAAGCAATAAGATAATAATTAAGAATAAGATTCATTGCACTGTGAACATTTGCAGGACTTGCACAGAGTGCTGTTTACATCAGAAATGCAGCAATTCCTATTTCACATTTTGTTTTCTATTTGCACAAAGCTGTGGTTTGGGCTGGTTCGGTCTCGCATTGTTAATATACCTTCGTCTTTAATCCCACATCCTAGTCACAGGTACCGTCTATTTCTTGCTCTGCGACATTATCAACCTTTGTTTCGAACGAGCTGTGTTCCACCTCACTGTCCACTCTGGAATTGATTACCCCTTCCCCATCTCGGCCCCTTCCCCATCTCGGCCCCTTCCCCATCTCGGCCCCTTCCCCATCTCGGCCCCTCCCCCATCTCGGCCCCTTCCCCATCTCGGCCCCTTCCCCATCTCGGCCCCTTCCCCATCTCGGCCCCTTCTCCATCTCGGCTCCTTCTTTCTATCATTTGTAAATCACCAAAGCTTAGCCAGTTAGGGCCAAGTGCTGGGAAATGGGATTCGTGCAGATTGGTATTTGATGGTCAGCATAGACATGTTGGGCTGAAGGGCCTGTTTGTGTGCTGTATGACTCTATTCACTGATGGCATCTTTCACCCAGAGGATGGCTCAATTCTGCTCCCCTCTCATTCCTCTCTGCACCAGCTTTCCTCAGATCACTATCCCTTCACATCGAATTGAAAACCCTTACCCTCACCTGCCAATCCCTCATTGGCTCCAGTATCTTTCAGCTTGCACTGGTTGTGTTCACTGTAGCCCCACCCTCTCCACATGCTCTCTCCCTGTACTCCTTCCAAAACCTTTTCTGAAACTTACTACTTTGATCCTTCCTCAAGTCATCACCCTTAACTTCAATGCCGCTTATTTTCACTGATGTGGAACGTATTGGGAAATGTGGTTGTTGCATTCCAGATGTTAATCTTGTTAATGCTGTTGTGTTCCAGATGTTCAATGTTGATCTTGGATTTTGTTATTGATTTGGAATTGGTGGAAGTGAGGGATGTGATGGGAACCAGTGAGAGTGGGAATTGTGATGAAGTTCATTTGGTTCCTGCAAAGTTTGAGAAAATCCGACTATTTTGGGTATCTGACACAATTGCATGCGTGGCCTTGAAAACACAATGTGAGTGTGTGTGTGAGTGAATAATATTTATAAAGGATATCCTGAGAATAATCAGAGATGGAAAATGGGTAAAAAGTGTGACTCTAGTAACCTGGAGTGTGAAGGTTTGCCAAGGTATTGTCAGAGGAAGTATCGTCAGCAACTTTGATCACAAAATGATGACCGGAATTTCACCAGTCTGCCCGTGCCGGGAATCGGAGCGGGCGAGGGGTGGACAATGGGAAGGTCTGTTGACCTCAGGCGGGATTTCATAGTTTTGGGACGGGGGGGGGGGGTGGGGTGGTGGGGGGGGGTGGGGGGGCGAGGAGGGATGCCAGACTGGGACCCTGCCACTCTCCAGCCTCTAGCTTAATTAAATCTGTGCAGGAATACCTGTGGTCTTAATCCAATGGTGGTTGGGGGACCGGCCATGCAGGGAGCACAACAAGCAAACACTGTCAGCATTGCTTGCAGCTTCTCAGGGAGTGCCCCATGTTCAGTGCCTGATTGGGGAACCCAGCATCAAGAGGAGGTGAGGGGAGGGAACCGCACTCCTGCCTTGCTGCTGAGCATGGTGGCACAGTGGTTAGCACTGTTGCCTCACAGCGCCAGCGACCTGGGTTCAATTCCCGGCTTGGGTCACTATTTGTGCCGAGTCTGCATGTTCTCCCCATGTCTGCGTGGGTTTCCTCCGGGTGCTCCGGTTTCCTCCCACAGTCCGAAAGATGTGCTGGTTAGGTGCATTGGTCATGCTGAATTCTCCCTCAGTGTACCCGAACAGGCACCAGAGGGTGGCGACTAGGAAATGTTCACAGTAACGTCATTGCAGTGTTAATGTAAGCCGACTCATGATGCTAATAAATAAACTTTAAACTTTAACCCTTCCGCCATTGCCTGGGCTGCAGCAACGATGCTGGGTGTCAGCTGAGTGTTGTACTGACAGGCTGCCAACATCGCTCTGGTGACACTGTTGTCCAATAGAGCTGCCAGCCTCTGACTGGACGTCAGATCTCAGTGGACGGGACATCTGGCCCCAGTGTCCTTGATCCTGGAGAGAGGTCCAATCAGAACAAGATGTGGTGGCCCTTACCCGAAAGGAGCTGACGTGATGGAGAGGAAACGGTTCTGAGGACCAATGGGATGCTGAGGTTAAAGTCGCTTGCCTTCAGCTTGTGGCAGAGGGAGGGAATAGAAATTGATGAATAAATATATAAGCTCCACACTCAGCCCTGTCTCTTTCTGATGGTTGCCGGGGAGCAGGACGCATTGTCTGGGTTAGACACGCTCTATCCAGCCCATCGCTGGAAAAGCAATTCTCTGAACCGCTGAATCTGACAATCCTCATCAGTGTTTAGTTGCTGGGTTTCTGGGGAGCATTCACAGAGAAAGTGAAAACGCGGAATAATAATGAGGCTCACAGCCGCATGATAATATTCTCTTTGTGCAGGTTAGATGCCTGCCCAGCATGCCGAGTGCTGGACGCAGTTGTTGCCTGGGTTCTGTTCACCCTCTCGTCCTGCCTTAACGCGACCACTTTTTAGAGTTAAAATATCGTGTGTACCCCCCCCACCCCACCCCCACTCCCTGCACTCCACGGCTTTGCATTGTGTCTCTCAGCAACGACATGTATATGAATGAGAAAGAAGAGAGGGGTTTAGCTCCAGAGGTGATAGTGAAGAGAAGGAAAATGTTGTCCTTTCCGAAGGTGCTGAGAGGATTGTCAGCGAGACAATGGAGGATAAGTGTTGGAGCAGACTAGTGTAGTTGTCCATATGTGAAAGGTGAGAGGTCGAGGGTCACAATCAAAGAGGGTGTCGTTAGTGGCTTTGTTTAGAATTTGTTTCGCTGGCAGATGTGGAAAATCGATGAATGAGACTCAAAGGCAGGACGAGGCGAAAGGTGGGCGCCATTTTGAAAAGCAACATGAAGTTCAAGGATAAAAGCAAAATACTGCGGATGCTGGAATCTGAAATAAAAACAGAAAATGTTGGAAAATCTCAGCAGGTGTGACAGCCTCTGTGGAGAGAGAATAGAGCTCAATGTCTCAGCTCTGATGAAGAGTCATCCAGACTTGGAACATAAGAACATAGGAATTAGGAGCAGAAGTAGGCAAATTCAGCCTGTTCTACCATTCAATCAGATCATGGCTGATCTCTCCCTGGTCTCAAATCCACCTCCCCACCTGTTCCCAATATCCCTCTTTCCCTTTTTTATTAGAAATATATCTATCTCCCTCTTGAAACCATTCAACAATTCAGACTCCACCGCACTATAGGGCAGTGAGTTCCACAAATTCACCCCCCTCTGCGAGAAGTAGTTCCTCCTCATCTCAGTTTTAAATCTACCGCCTCGCGACCTATACCTGTGACCTCTTGTTCGAGATTGACCCATTTGGGGAAACATTTGTCCGACATAGACTTTATCAATCCCTTTTAAAATTTTATATATCTCAATCAGATCCCCCCTCATTTTTTAAAACTCCAGCGAGTATAAGCCCAAACTGTTTAATCTCGTCTCATACATCAACCTCTTCATCCCCAGAATCAATCTGATGAACCTTCTCTGAACTGCTTCCAATGCCACCAGGTCCTTCCTCAAATAAGGAGACCAAAACTAGGCACAATACTCCGGATGTGGTCTCACCAACACCCGATACAATTGCAACAACACTTCTCTACTTTTATACTCCAGTCCCTTTGCAATAAATGCCAACATCCCATTTGCCTTTTTTATAACATGCTGCACCTGCCTACCGACTTTCTGTGATTCCTGGACATCGACAATGGTGACACGGCACGGTGGCGCAGTGGTTAGCACTGCTGCCTCACAGCACCAGGAATCTATGTTCGATTCCGGCCACGGGTGACTATCTGTGTGGAGTTTGCACATTCTCCCCGTGTCTGCGTGGGTTTCCTCCGGGTGCTCCAGTTTCCTCCCATAGTCCAAAAATGTGCGGGTTAGGTTGATTGGCCATTCTAAATTGACCCTAACTGTCAGGGGGATTAGCAGGGTAAATATGTAAGGTTATGGGGATAGGGCCTGGGGGGGATTGTTCTTGGTGCAGGCTCGATTGGCCTCCTTCTGCATTGTAGGGGTTCTATGACTCTATACACCCAGATCCCTCTGCACAGGCGCATTTCGAATCTCGATTCCGATTTCCGGCTTGGGTCATTGTCTGTGTGGAGTTTGCACATTCGCCCCGTGTCTGCCTGGGTTTCCCCCGGGTGCTCCGGTTTCCTCCCACACTCCAAAGATGTGCAGGTTAAAGTTTAAGTTTATTTATTAATCACAAGTAAGGTTTACATTAACACTGCAATGAAGTTACTGTGAAATTCCCCTAGTCGCCACACTCCGGCGCCTGTTCGGGTCAATGCACCTAACCAGCAAATCTTTCAGACTGTGGGAGGAAATTGAAGCACCCGGAGGAAACCCATGCAGACACGGGGAAAATGTGCAAACTTCACACAGACAGTGACCCAAGCCGGGAATTGAACCCGGGTCCCTGGCGCTGTGAGGCAGCAGTGCTAACCATTGTGCCACCGTGTGGATTGGCCGTACTAAATTGCCCCTTAGTGTCAGGGGGACGAACTAGGGTAAATGCTTGGGGTTATGGGGATAGGATCTGGATGGGACTGTGGTCAGTGCAGACCTGAGGGGCCGAATGGCCTCCTTCTGCACTATGTCTATGATTCTATGATTCTCTGGTGTCGGGACAGAATGCTGTGAAGTTTAAGACTGTGAATTCTCTATTTTAGCCAGTTTAATATGGGCCGGTTACATTGCTCCAGCCCACACATAAGGGAAAGAGAGAAAAGAATCACATAGGAAGTAACCCCGTGTCTGCAATCCGTGCAGCCTTTTTATGGGTCTTTTTTAGGACCTGGGCCCATGAGTTGATTTTAATCCAGGAAATGCTTTTGCAACACTCCAAGGGTTAATGCAATCTGGCATTGACAGGATTTGTTCTTAGATTCAGATTAGTCTGCAAAATATGTTCCAATCTGAATTAAAAAGCTTTGCAAAGTGGGATAAACAGGATTAGTTTTCTGGGTGTTTATGGCACTGAATTGAAAACATGAGAATCTTGTCAACTGTTTTGAGTTTGTCTTGCAGAAACGGGAAGCAGACGACGTCTTCAGATTAAAATTTACATTGTGAACTGCGTTGGATAATGTCATTTGAATTCAATCTATTTAGGCGAGTTGATTAGAACAGTTTCCTAGGAGAAAGCTGTCCCACTGTATAAATAAAGGCAGATTGCGAAGGTGCTAATTTATTAACAGGAGTGTCTGTTTCCCCTGTGTGTGTAAGCAAGCACTCCAATTCAATTCTATCCCTAGACTGATCACACGCTTGCTGAATCCACAAAAACATGTAAATCTATTCTGTTCAGCAGCACTGATAATCCTGCAGAATTTAACTCTGTTTAATGTGCTCACTCTCATTGATATTTTTCTCCTGAAAATTGTAATTTATGTTAACAGACAGTTCCGTGTGAGCTGTTTTCCTTTCCTATATTCCCAAATGATTATCCTTTGTGATCCTCGGTGAGTTATTCAGTGTAACTGGGCGTGATACTGACCTTTCAAAAGTATTTTTCACACATACACACACGTTCAACTGGGGTCATTTAATTACCATCAGGAACAGGGATGCCTAATTTTTTCTTTTCCCTGGTCTTAACATATTAACATCTATTGCAGACCCAATAAATCTACTCCAGCTGGGATCATGCAAATCAGCAGGAATTTTAACAGTTACGAGAACCTGGATTTTACAAGTAGCTTTTCGCTAATACAACATCCCAAGGTGCTTTGGAGAAGCATTGTTAAGCAACATTTGACACTGAAATACATAAAGAAATAGTCGGATAAATGGAAAGGAGGAAAAACAAATCTTTTTTCTTTCATAGGACGTGGGGAAGGCCACCTTGAATTGATTGGTTTGCTATGTAATTTCAGAGGGCTGAAATGACATAGCAAACCAATCAGTTCAAGATGGCCAACCCCTATCTTTATAATCTCCTGCAGCCCAAACAATTCCCAGAAATATCTGTTCTCCTATAATTCTAACCTGCTGTGTATTCCCGATTTTAATTGCTCTACCACTGGTGGCTATGCCTTCACCTGCCTGGGTGTAAACTCTCGAATTTCCTCCCGAAACTTCTCCATCTCTTTTCCTGGCTGTCTCACTGGAACAACTTTGAGGGGTGACCTCAATGGACAGAGGTTTACCAGATTATGAGGGGCATGGACAGAGTGGATAGTCAGATGCTCTTTCCGAGGATAAAAAAGTCAAGTATCAGGGGACATAGGTTTAAGGTGCGTGGGGAAAAATTTAGAGGAGATGTGCGAGGCAAGATTTTTGTGATGTGGAGATGCCGGCGTTGGACTGGGGTAAACACAGTAAGAAGTTTAACAACACCAGGTTAAAGTCCAACAGGTTTATTTGGTAGCAAAAGCCACACAAGCTTTCGGAGCCTTAAGCTCCTTCTTCAGGTGAGTGGGAATTCTGTTCACAAACAGGGCATATAAAGACACAAATTCAATTTACAGAATAATGGTTGGAATGCGAATACTTACAGCTAATCAAGTCTTAAAGGTACAAACAACGTGAGTGGAGAGAGCATTGAGACAGGTTAAAGAGATGTGTATTGTCTCCAGACAGGACAGCCAGTGAGACTCTGCAAGTCCAGGCAAGCTGTGGGGATTACAAATAGTGTGACATGAACCCAATATCCCGGTTTAGGCCGTCCTCATGTGTGCAGAACTTGGCTATCAGTTTCTGCTCAGCGACTCTTGCGCCGTCGTGTGTCGCGAAGGCCGCCTTGGGGAACGCTTACCCGAATATCAGAGGCCAAATGCCCGTGACCGCTGAAGTGCTGCCCAACAGGAAGAGAACAGTCTTGCCTGGTGATTGTCGAGCGGTGTTCATTCATCCGTTGTCACAGCGTCTGCATGGTTTCCCCAATGTACCATGCCTCGGGACATCCTTTCCTGCAACGTATCAGGTAGACAATGTTGGCCGAGTTGCAAGAGTATGTACCGTGTACCTGGTGGATGGTGTTCTCACGTGAGATGATGGCATCTGTGTTGATGATCCGGCACGTCTTGCAGAGGTCGCTGTGGCAGGGTTGTGTGGTGTTGTGGTCACTGTTCTCCTGAAGGCTGGGTAGTTTGCTGCGGACAATGGTCTGTTTGAGGTTGTGCAGTTGTTTGAAGGCAAGAAGTGGGGGTGTGGGGATGGCTTTGGCGAGATGTTTGTCTTCATCAATGACATGTTGAAGGCTCCGGAGGAGATGCCGTAGCTTCTCCACTCCGGGGAAGTACTGGACGATGAAGGGTACTCTGAGGAAGGAGTGATGTTGGCAGATTTGATGGAGAGAGAGAGAGGCCGTACCTGAACAGGGAGAACTGTTAATAATATTAGCTAAAATGGAAACCAGGGAAGGAAGTTTGGGAGCATTTCAATGGGACTTTCCTGGTCTGTGTTCCATATCACATGGCAATCGTACTTACTGAGGCATGAGGAGGATTGTTGGGCCAGTTTCATTTAGGATAAAATACAGGTAGAATTCAGGATATGGCCCAGCCATGATCATACTGAATAGAGGAATGGGCCGTATCACCTACTCCCACTCTTATTTCTTACATTGTTAGGTTCTTATACCATTTTGGGCAGGCCCAGGACACCTCTGTATTGTCCTGGGATTTCCCCAGTTATTACCACCCCCTTTTCCATGGAGTTCCCATTGGAAAACCCCAGTGGCCAGGGTTTCAGTAATGTCACTTTCTAGCTTTGTTTTTCACATCCTCCTATAATCTTCAAATCTGTCACTGAAATAAACCAAATCCTGACCACTTACCGAGATTCAAACTACAGCAAAACATGTTGAATGGACCATGTCAATTTGCTTTTCCCCCACAAAAACACTGGAGTTATTTAGTCTGGTGTTAAATTTACGATGGGTTTTCTGTCAGACAGATTACAGATATATTTAGATTCAATTGTCTGAATCTTAAACATAGTCCAGTAAAATCTTTCACTACTCATTGAGAAAATATTTCAGTTTTCTTTGGCAAGGTCAATAAGGATTTGGAAAATTTCGGACATCTGATCATTATCTTCACTGAAACATTTATTCATCTCAGAATGTTTGATTTCGGAACCTGAAAATTGCAATCAGGCTCGAAGAAAGCTTTGCATGGTCTTCCCACATGAAACTTTCCTGGGTGCTGGTTTCGGAATTTAATACATTTCCCTGGGATAAATTAAAGAAAATCATGAGAAGGTCAGAAAATCTACTCAGCCAAAACTGGCAGAAATGCATTCAGCTTTGTCAGGTGATCTAAATATTGACGTAGAGTGACACTTGAGAGAAATGAGCTGTACTGGGTGAGAAGAAGTGTGCAGAATTTCCTGTGCCGTTTTTAACATGTTACACCACCTCGCTGCGGTATAGCAGCTGTAGATGTGGTCTGTTTGCAGGTTTAACTACTGGAGAAATTATCGGAGAAGATTCTTCGGTTCAGGATGTACTCACATCTGGAAGAGAATAGGCTTATTAGCGATAGGCAGCGTGGTTTTGTGAAGGGGAGGTCGTGTCTCACAAACTTGATTGAGTTCTTTGAGGAAGTGACAAGAAAAATTAAGTAAGAAGTCTCACAACACCAGGTTAAAGTCCAACAGGTTTATTTGGTAGCAAATACCATAAGCTTTCGGAGTAATGCTCCTTTGTCAGATGGAGTGGTCTCTGTTCTCAAACAGGGCACAGACACAGAAATCAAATTACAGAATATTACAGTATTCTGTAATTTGATTTCTGTGTCTGTGCCCTGTTTGAGAACAGAGACCACTCCATCTGACGAAGGAGCATTGCTCCGAAAGCTTATGGTATTTGCTACCAAATAAACCTGTTGGACTTTAACCTGGTGTTGTGAGACTTCTTACTGTGCTTACCCCAGTCCAACGCCGGCATCTCCACATCAAGAAAAATTAACCCAGGGCAGGGCAGTGGATGTTGTATACATGGACTTTAGAAAAGCCTTCGATAAGGTCATAGAGTCATAGAGGTTCCTCATGGCAGGCTGATACAGAAGGTGAAGTCATATGGGATTCGAGGTGAGCTGGTAAGATGGATACAAAACTGGCTTGGGCACAGAAAGCAGAGAGTAGCAGTGGAAGGGAACTTTTCTAACTGGAAGTCTGTGACAGGCCCGTTCCACAAGGATCAGTGCTGGGCCTCTGTTATTTGTAATATATAGAAATGATTTGGAGGAAAATGTAGGTGATCTGATTAGTAAATTTGCAGATGATACAAAAATTGAGGGAGTAGCGGATAGTGAGGAGGATTGTCAGAGGATGCAGCAGGATATAAATCAGCTGGAGACCTGGGCCGAAAGATGGCAGATGGAATTTAACCCAGACAAATGTGAGGTGATGCGATTTGGAAGGTCTACTGCAGAAGGAAAGTGTACAGTAAATGGTAGAGCCCTTAGAAATATTATCATACAGAGGGATCTAGGCGTGCAGATCCACAGTTCCCGAAAGGCAGCAACTCAGGTGGACAAGGTGGTCAAGAAGGCGTATGGCATGCTGGCCTTCATCGATCGGGGCATTGAGTATAGCAATTGGAAAATCATGTTGCAGCTTTATAAGACTTTGGTTAGACCGCATTTGGAGTATTGTATACAATTCTGGTCGCCACACTACCGGAAGGATGTTGATGCATTGGAAAGAGTGCAGAAGAGATTTACCAGGATGTTGCCTGGTTTGGAGGATATGGACTATGAAGAAAGGTTGAACAAACTTGGATTGTTTTCACTGGGGCATCGGAGGATGAGGGGGGACCTGATAGAGGTTTACAAGATTATGACAGGCTTGGATAGAGTGGAGAGTCAGAGTCTTTTTCCTGGGGTCGAAGGGTCAATTACTCGGGGGCATAGGTTGAAAGTGAGACGGGGAAAGTTTGAGAGAGATGTAAGGGGCAAGTTTTTCACACAGAGGGTGGTGAACGCCTGGAACGCGCTGCCGGAGGAGGTGGTGGAAGCAGATTCTATATCAATGTTCAAGAGGCACCTGGATAGATACATGAATCGGCAGCGAATAGAGGGATATGGAGCACATAGAGGCAAGGAAATATTAGATTAGAGAGGCATCTGTGTCAGCACAGACTTCGTGGGCCGAAGGGCCTGTTCCTGTGCTGTACTTTTCTTTGTTCTTGTTCTCATGCTGATCATCTAATTGCTCGAATAGAGTGAGAGTAACAGAAAGATATGGAATCTTTCGTCATTAATGACCTTTGTCATTAGGTTTCATGATGGAGGTGGGGGTGGGTGCAGAGAGGGGGCAGAATTTCTGCCGTTTAGTCATTGATTGATCATCTGTCCCCCAGTGGGCAGGGCTGGGCTGTGTGTAAATGTTATGCCCCTGTGCTCTTGCTTTTAATTCTCTTGCCACTTCAGTCCAATGCTGAAATCATGCACTCCTTGCTGGAGCACTGTCGCACGGCTGCCCTCTGTTATCGCTTCCAGATGGTCATTAGCCTATTGTGTAGGCTTCGACACAGCCTGATCAAACATAAGCAGCAGCCAACTGCTATCCTCACACACTAAGCACCTGACATGGAGAGAGCTCGATAACAGTAAGCTGTCTGAGCTCTTGTTGATATTTTGCCTCTCTATTGCTGAAGCACTGAGGCTAATTTAAGTATTCTTATCACCTTCACTAGCTCAGGGATCAAACATGAAGCTTTTCTGTGCTGTATAGCTCGGCCATTGATTGGCCGAGTGGAATTTTCTTGGGGGAGGAGACACTAACATATCGAGTCCTGGGACTGCAAGGGTGGGCAATAAGACTGCATCAGTAATTTTCCCCCCTGGGGTGGAGTCTTCAGCTGTGTTCGGCATCTGCGGGATTGGGCGTGGAGCTCAATATCTGTCGAAAGCTGCAAGTCGCGAATTACGCCAGCGAGATCGTGACTTGCGATTTCTGCCGCCCATCACTGGTGATGAAATCAGGTTCATGTCCACAAAGGGCGTGAACATGATTTATTTCCATTTCTATGGATTTGAATATTATTTACCCCCCCCCTTTGCCAGATTACAACTTGAATGGGTGTAAATTGAGATTGGACACTCAATGAGATCTTGGAGTCCTTGTGCATCAGTCGCTGAAAGTAAGCGCACAGGTACAGCAGGCAGTAAAGAAGGCAAATGGTCTGTTGGCCTTCATAGTGAGAGGATTTGAGTAAAGGGATTGGGATGTTTTGCTGCAATTGTATAGGACATTGGTGAGGCCAAGCAGGAATATTGTGTGCGCTTTTGGTGTCCTTATCTGAGGAAGGATGTCCTTGCTGTAGAGGGAGTACAGCGAAGGTTACCAGGCTGATTCCTGGGATGGCAGGTCTGTCATACAAGAAGAGATTAAGTTGGTTAGGATTATATTCACTGGAGTTCAAAAGAGTGAGAGGGGATCACATAGAAATGTATAAAATTCTAACAGGGTTAGACAGGGTAGATTTAGAAAGAATGTTCCCAATGGTGGGGGAATCCAGAACTAGGGGTCATAGTTTGAGGATAAGGGGTAAACCTTTTAGGACTGAGGTGAGGAGAAATTTCTTCACCCAGAGAGTGGTGAATGTGTGGAATTCACGACCACAGAAAATGGTTGAGGCCAAAACATTGTCTGATGTCAAGAAGAAATTAGATATAACTCTTGGGGCTAAAGGGATCAGGGGATACGGGGGGAAGGGGTGGGGGGAATCATGATATTGAATTTGATGATCAGCCATGATCAAGATGAATGGGGGAGCAGGCTCGAAGGGCCGAATGGGCGGCACGGTAGCACAGTGGTTAGCACTGCTACTTCACAGCTCCAGGGACCTGGGTTCGAATCCCGGCTTGGGTTGCTGTCTGTGTGGAGTTTGCACATTCTCCCTGTGTCTGCGTGGGTTTCCTCCGGGTACTCCAGTTTCTTCCCACAGTCCAAAGATGTGCGGGTTAGGTTGATTGGCCATTCTAAATTGCCCCTTAGTGTCCTGGGATGCATAGGTTAGAGGGGTTAGTGGGTAAATATGTAGGGATATGTGGATAGGGCCTGGGTGGGATTGTGGTTGGTGCAGACTCGATGGGCCGAATGGCCTCTTTGTGTACTGGAGGATTCTATGAATGGCCGACTCCTGCCTCTGGTTTCTATGTTTCTATATTGACCTCCTGCTGTACATTCAAACCGCTTCAATGTGGCATCACATTGGCGAGGTTTACAACAGTTCCACCCAGATGTGGGCCTGGCGTGAGGATCCCCCCAGGATGCAAAGGTGAGTATAGCCCTGGGAGAGAGGGACATGGCCAGATAGTGACCTGGCAATGGACCCGAGCACTGCCCCTTGGCACAGGTTAGCCAATCTGGCAGTGCCAACCTGTGCCAGGGGACAGTGCTGGGATGGACCCCAGTGGGAGCCTCATTGGGCGAGGGGATGTGGTAATTCATTTTGATCTGGTGGTGATTGGGACAGGACATGAGAGCTACAGATGCTGGTGATTGCCGCTGTGGGGGGTGGTGGTGATTGTCATGGTGGGGGGGGGGGGGTTAGTGGCCGTTGTGGAGGGGGGGGGGAGTGGTGATTGCCACTGTGGGTGGGGGGATGGTGATTGCCGTTGTGGGGGGGGTGGTGATTGCCGCTGTGAGGGGGGGGTAGCCATTGTGTCTGTGTAGGGAGGGGGGGGGGTGATGGTGGTTGCCGGGGTGGGGGGTGTCGGGGGAAAGTGGTGTGATGTTCTGGGGCAAGTGGGGGGGGGGGGGGGGGGTGTCGGCACTGACTGTTTGGAGAGGTGGGGGAGAGTTACTCACTTTGATCGGAGGGTGGGGGGGCGGGGAAATGCGGGCTCTGTTTGGTGTGGGGGGGTAAAGTGCCGACTCCAACTCCGATCAGGGTGGGGGGGGGGGGGTCCCTGAGACCTCCGTGGTGGGCTAGAGAAGAGGATCATTCATGTTCTGCTCAGGGCCCTATTTAATCATGGCGCCCCGATCTCAGTGCAGCCGAGCTTTGCTGATGTGTCAAGGCCCCACATTTGCATGCATTTAAATAAATTTAATGGGCTGCACGCCCAACATTACCGGCACTTCCCCCTTTACCACCGCGTTCGCCCATCCAGAATCGGTGCAAAACAGACACGCTCAATAAAAGTCCGATTTGGGCGCCCCATCCATGAGGATTAGTGAGGGGGGAAGTGTATAGCGTCCAATGGCTCTCTGCTGCTTATGGGGGAGCTTTCATTGAGGCCATTTTCTTTCTTGGGTCGGTGGCGGCTCTGCGAATGTGTGAGGGGGTGGGGGGCTCTGTGAGTATCTGGGGTGGGGGGGGGGTGCTGTTGCTCAGCAGGGTGTCCAATGTCCGATTTGTAGCATGGATCCATGTCTCAGCACTGACCTCGGGTCTTGCGGTGCTGCTGGGTCCTAGTGCACTCAGCTCACTTCCAGCTGAAGGATGTGCACAAAGCCCTTCCAAATTGCACTGCTGCAGCCTCTCAACTTTTCAAGGAGCTGTGATTGTGGGGAGCATGTGGCTGGGGGAATTGGGGGAGTTGTGATTGTGGGGAACATGTGGCTGGGGCAACTGGGAGGGCTGTGATTGTGGGGAACATGTGGCTGGGGGAATTGGGGGAGTTGTGATTGTGAGGAGCATGTGGCTGGGGAAATTGGGGGAGTTGTCATTGTGGGGAGTATGTGGCTGGGGGAATTGGGGGAGTTGTGATTGTGGGGAGTATGTGGCTGGGGGAATTGGGGGAGTTGTCATTGTGGGGAGTATGTGGCTGGGGCAATTGGGGGAGCTGTGATTGCGGGAAGCATGTGGCTGGGAGAATTGTGGGGGGCTGTGATTGTGGGGAGCATGTGGCTGGGGGAATGGGGGGGCTGTGATTCTGGGGAGCATGTGGCTGGGGGGAATAGGCAGTATGGACAGTGACTGGTGATGGGCTGGGGCAAGCAGCATTCCTTAACCTTTACATGTGTTCCTCTCCACCTCCAACACCGCCCCCCCCCATCCCCCGCACCCCCACCACCACCACAGGTGATGAGATGGCTTTTGCGATGCAACCAATCGATCTTGCTGTTCTTTTGGTTGCTGCTGGAGCTGAGGAGGAGGAGCTGGAGGAAGAATTGCGGGCCCAGGAGGCCCGGGCCTTACCACTTGCAGGACTGGAGGGAGACGACCACCAGAGGCAGGAGGTGGCCGCCATTCGCCCAGAGGGAGGGCATAGGAGAAGGAGGGAGCAGAGACCCCGGCAGTTCCGTGTACGAGTGTTATTTGAACTGATGTCGGACACTGTGCGCTGCCATGTCACCGCCTCCGAAAGGAGACAGTGCAACTGTTATTTGTCAATTATATTAATGATTTGGATGAGAATATAGGGGGCATGGTTAGTAAGTTTGCAGATGACACCAAGACTGGTGGCACAGTGGACAGTGAAGAAGGTTATCTCCTATTGCAACGGGATCGTGATCAATTGGGCCAGTGGGCTGACGAATGGCAGATGGAGTTTAATTTAGACAAATGCGAGGTGATGCATTTTGGTAGATTGAACCAGGGCAGGACTTACTCAGTTAATGGTAGGTCATTGGAGAGAGTTACAGAACAAAGAGATCTCGGGGTACATGTTCATAGCTCCTTGAAAGTGGAGTCACAGGTGGACAGAGTGGTGAAGAAGGCATTCGGCATGCTTGGTTTCATCGGTCAGAACATTGAATACAGGAGTTGGGACGTCTTGTTGAAGTTGTACAAGACATTGGTAAGGCCACACTTGGAATACTGTGTACAGTTCTGGTCACCCTATTGTAGAAAGGATATTATTAGAAAGAGAGCAGAAAAGATTTACTAGGATGCTACCGGGATTTGATGGTTTGAGTTACAAGGAGAGGCTGGATAGACTGTGATTTTTTTCTCTGGAGCGTATGAGGCTTAGGGGTGACCTTATAAAGGTCTATAAAATAATGAGGGGCACAGGTCAGCTGGATAGTCAATATCTTTTCCCAAAGGTAGGGGAGTCTAAAACTAGAGGGCATAGGTTTAAGGTGAGAGAGGAGAGATACAAAAGGGTCCAGAGGGGCAATTGTTTCACACAGAGGGTGGTGAGTGTCTGGAACGAGCTGCCAGAAGTAGTAGTAGAGGCGGGTATGATTTTGTCTTTTAAAAAGTGTTTACGCAGTTACATGGGTAAGACAGCTATCGAGGGCAATTGGGACTAGCTTAGACATTTAAAAAAAATGGCGGCATGGACAAGTTGGGCCGAAGGGCCTGTTTCCATGCTGTAAACCTCTATCACTCTACTACTCTATGACCTGTGCCACCTGTTGCAGGACCTGGCACCTAGGGGTTGGTGGGGGGGAGGGGGTGCGGCGGGGGGGGGGGGGGGGGGGGGGGAGCTGGAGGGGGGGGGGGGCACCCACTTTTGGTGGCTGTAAAATTGATAGCCGCTCTGAAATTTTACGTGACTGGCTCCTTCCAGACCCCTTGCGGAGATGTATGTGGCATTTGCCAGTCAGTTGTGCACACCTGTGTCAAGCAGATCACAGAAGCCCTGTATGCCTGGGCTGGGCAGTACATCAAATTTAGCCTGGACCAGGCCCATCAGGAAGCCCAAGCTGCAGGGTTCGCAGCCATTGCGGGGATGCCTAACATACAGGGGGCCATCAACTGCACCCATGTCGCTCTCAAGACTCCCCTACAGAATCCACGAAGATTCATCAACAGAAAGGGGTTCCACACTCTGAATGTTCAGCTATAATATGAACATTATGCATGTCTGCATAAGACACCCAGGCAGCGTGCATGACAGCTTCATTGTCAGGGGCTCTGACATCCTGGAGGCCTTTGAGGAGGATCCCAGGCTGCGGGGGTGGCTCTTGGGTGATATGGGTTACCCGCTTCGGACATGGCTGATGACGCCTGTGCGGAGGCCTGTGTTTGAGGCGAAGACCCGTGTGATAGTGGAGAGGTGCATTGGGCTCTGTCTCTGTCCTGCCAACACTGCCCTGGGATCTCCTCAGCTTTCTCATCTCACCGCACCGGTACCAGGAGTAGGTCCAAACTGACATCAACATCATGATGAGGTGGGAAACTCATTGTCTCTTTCCTGCCTTGGCTTCTGGTGAGACTAACAGCGGAGAAGTAGGAAGAATTCTGACAGTTGGGGGTGAGGATTTGTGCCAGTGTTGTCCATTAAGATTCAGATCAGTGGGAATTCTTGGGGAGACAGCAAGATAAAAGAAAAGTACTTTACACCACTCCTTGGCCAGAGAATAACATTTGGATCGCAGGACTCACCTTCTGTTGTTTCCGCTCCTCATGAATGTGCAAGGCCTCATCTGAGCCTGAGTGTGAAAAATTAATTCTGAGGTGGGAGGAGAGGATGGGATTTGGTTTATTATTGTCACATGTAGTGGGATACAATGAAAAGTATTGCTTCTTGCATGCTATACAAAGTATACCGTTCATAGAGTACATAGGGGAGAAGGAAAGGCGAGGGCGCAGAATGTAATGCTACAGTCATAGCTCGGGTGTGGAGAAAGATCAACTTAATATGAGGTAGGTCCATTCAAAACTCTGATGGCAGCAGGGAAGAAACTGTTCTTGAGTTGGTTGGTATAGAACATAGAACATAGAACATTACAGCGCAGTACAGGCCCTTCGGCCCTCGATGTTGCGCCGACCAGTGGAACCAATCTAAAGCCCCTCTAATCTATACCAATCTAAAGCCCCTCTAATCTATGCATATGTTTATCCAATAACCATTTGAATGCTCTTAATGTTGACGAACATTAATGTTCTGAATTGTTCCTTTAATTCAACAGGCTTTCCCTCAGGTGCTGCTGAGCTTAAAGGAACAATTTGTCAGTGCCTATTACAAGAGAAACTTAGAAGATTGGAGCAGAAGAAGGCCATTTGGCCCTTCGAGCCTACTCCGCCATTCATCACCATCATGGCTGATCGTCCAACTCAATAGCCTAATGCTGTTTTCTCCCCATAATCTTTAATCCCGTTTGCCCCAAGTGCGATATCCAGCCTCCTCTTGGATATATTCAACATTTTGGCATCAACTACTTTCTATGGGTGAAGAAATGTCTCCTCACCTCCATACCTAATGGTCTACCCTGAATCCTCAGACTGTGATCCCTGGTTCTGGACTCCCCCACCATCGGGAACGTCCTCCCTGCATCTATCCTGTCTCGTCCTGTTAGAGTTTTATAAGTCTCTATGAGATCCCCCCTCATTCGTCTGAACTCCAGCGAAAATAATCCTAACCCAGTCAATCTCTCCTCATACATCAGTCCCGCCATCGCTGCACTCCCTCGAGAACAGAACATCCTTCCTCAGAAAAGGAGACCAAAACTGCATACTGGGTTTCCACGGAACATTCATTAAATGGCAGATACAATGCCCACATTATTCGGAAACAGTTGCAGCAGAAGCAGGGCTAATCTCACCATTCACGGTGGATGAACCTTTTGAGAAAACAGCAAAGTTGATCGAGGCAGCTCCCAGTGGTGGATGGATACAAGTTAGATTGCAGCCAATGGTGTAACTCTGGCACTACTTCCTTGATGAACCTCTGTCTCTGAAAGTAGCTGCCCCCAGACATATCAACATGTCTCGTTCTGTTACACAAACTGTGAGGGTAATGGGAGCGGAGGCCAGTGCATCCTATTTCATCAGTACCTCTCAGTTCCATACAAAAGACCGACTAATTACAATACTGAGTTAATCTGGAATACCCTGGGTTCTCTTTAAGAATCCACTTCCAGCGTATTTGTGCTTCTTATGCCTGTTACATACGAGCTGCCCATGTCTCCCACATTCTCCCAAGAGAATGCATTCCTAAGTATTGCTGAAAAAAGAGACATGTCCCTGAATCTTTGATCCCGGGTTGGGTGCGCAGAGTCTGGACAGTTCCCTGGAGAATGTGTCCTGGGCTGTTGGGGTTCTCTGGGAGTTGGGCCAAGCATCCCTGGAGGTTCCCAGCTAAGGAGATGGGACTGACTCACTAAACCAGCACTGTGTTGAAGTTTTCAAAATACATCCATAAAACATGAAATAGCCCTCCAGCCCTTACCCCTCACACCTCCTCAACCTCTCCCTTTGCCACATCCATGCCAACCCATTACCTCACCCACCTACCATTACCCCTCACTTCCTCCATACTGCCTCATGTCCCTCTGTTCACCCCACATCGTACGGAATTCATTACATGCCAGACTTTGCACTCATTCCATCGCTCATGGCCCCTTGTACCCTCCATGCCACCTCATGCCCCTATACCTATCATCATGGTCCTTCATTACTTAGTACAAATTTCATGCCAACAAATGCCCCATCACTCTGAACCCTTTGTCCTTGCACTTACTTTGTCAATTCACCCAGTATTTACTATTGGCAGATCTCAAGACCCATATTGAGATGAAATAAAATGAAGCTCTAAGAAGTCTATTGCAGACTTTATGGGTGGGATTTTATGGCCTTGCTCAAGCGAGACCGGAAGTTCCCGAGGTCAATGGAGATTTCTGTTGTCGGATCCTCCCCTCCGATTCCATGGCAGGCAAGGTGGTAGTGTTCTAGCCAATGCTTTTGTTAAAAACACTTTCATTCATTTAAAAAAAATACTTCAACTACATAATCCCTCATAAAAACAAGCATTGGAATTCATAGTTTCACTTCAAATAGTCTGTCACCACTTGGAGCATTCAATCAACTGTGAAATGGCTGGAGGCCTACTGAGACAAAGGCAGGTTGTGAAATCCATCTCACAGCACTAATCTAGCAATGATAACCCTCAGGCTTATGAAAACAGATAGAGTGAAATAGCAAGTACTATCTTTTTTTAAAACCCCATGCAATTCTTTTTCCGAAGATTTAAATGGCAGGAGTTTTAAATGCCTTAACAACTTGACAGTTGCCTTTGACAGTCCTTTTGGACAAATTTGATAGTCACGTTTAACAGTTCATTTTGATACTTTTGACAGTTCCAATGAACTTGACAGTCAATGGCGGAATTTTCTCATTTTTAGGCAAAGTGGTGCAGTGGGCAGGAAAAACTTCCCCCCCATAGTACTGCCTGGGCAGTGCCAGTGTGGTGCCAGGAAACAATGCCAAGAGGCAGTGTCTGGGCAGTGCCAGGGAAGTGCCCGGGTATAACAATCTCCCCCTGGGGGTTGTACTCACCTTTGTACCTCTGGCAGGTTCCGCTCACCAGGTGCATATCATGGGGGACCTGCCGTGATTGATGTTGGTGTGCCCTCAGGCTGACCTCATTATATAATCTAATGAGCGGTGTGTGAGGGGGGGAGGAACGATCCAACATAAAACGCTGATAATGATATTTAAATATATTCAAATTGATGTTGGATGTTGGGATTTCCGTTACATCATCGGTGGGGGGCAGGAGGTGGGGGATAATTGGAATAGGAAATTCCACCATTGTGAACCATATTTTGGTTTGCCACCAGGATTTCCTGCTCCTGCCACCATTCTTGCCCCCCAAAAACCCCCCAAAAGAGTTTATAATTTCTTCACACACATGCAAGCCTAATTTTAACAATCCCAAGGGGAGCTGACCTCCCACAAAGGGCAGCTGACCTCCAACCTCCCAAAGGTGTCCCGGGATCACATTTAAAGAGATACCCAACATCCCCAAAAGTTACCCCACCATTCCAAAGGACTCCACAATGCTCAGACCTGCTCCTACCATGTCTAATCTGCACACTTCATGTTTCACACAACTGGGGCTTCAGAATTAGATGAGTGAAGGCAGTTGCTGATTTCTAGGGGCAGCTGGCACTGGGAAATGCACATGCATGAAACATGACCCACCACGATTCCCGTCCCTGTGATAACGGTGGGTGCCGTGTTTGGGGGTGGGATTTTGATTTTTAGTTATTTTCACAATGTTCGAGAGGCTGTTCATCATTGTAAAAATCCAGGCCACACTGTCAAAGCTTCTTGATTTGGACTCACCAAGACAGATCCAAGAATGCCACATTTCAAAGGGAACAACAGTTTATACTGCATGCGAAAAGGGTGCTGATTGGTTGGCAAGTCAACTCTAATTGGTCAAGGCATTGCCATGGAGAGTGCACCAGGGAATTATTCCTAATGATAACCAATCTGCACCCTTTTCTCACACAACAGTATAAACTGTTGTTCCCTCTGAAATTTGGCACTCTTTGATTTGTCCTGGTGAGTACAATATGAAAAGCTTTGGTAACATGTCTCTTTGTTCAGCAATACTCCAATTCTGCACCTCCATTTGAATGGATTCCCTACCAATACGGCTTTAAATCTAGCTTAAATTAACAGCTAAAATAAAACTTTTGTGAATTCTATACACAATACATGATGCCAGAAAAGAGTGATTAGAAATTTACTCGTGTTGTGAAGCCAGTTGGCTCCCCACAGACACAGTTCCTGTTTATTTGTTGGCCTTTATCCATTTCAGCTTGCACCAACTACAGATTCCATCCCGCAATTACAATGCCTTCGTTATTCCAGAGAGGACATGTGGGAAAGACAGAATGATGTTGTACAGCAGGACAGTTGCTGAATTGTGATGACATTTTGGGGCTGAGAGTGCAGTTTAAACCCACTGTGGACAAGAGCTTTGCAGTTTCCTCCACGTTTCGCACATCGATATTGAAGAAACATTTCACCGAGCCACTAATCAGTCAAATCTGATTGTACATCGTTATAAACCTTGGAAAGTGAAGTACAGTTAGACACAAACTGGTAAGTCGGGCATCATTGTTGGGTCACTGTGACATCCAGTGGTTTCTGGGACCATAAGACATAGGAGCAGAATTAGGCCACTCGGCCCATCGAGTCTGCTCTGCCATTCAATCAGGGTTGATATTTTTCTCATCCCCATTCTCCTGCCTTTTCCCCATAACCCCGATCCCTTATTAATCATGTTCTGTGCCTTCAGTTGTCGCACTGCTCCCAGCAGGTCTCCTTGAACATTATCGGCCTATTGATTGCAAATAATATCAGGTTACAATTAGACCAGATTCTGTCAATTCCACTCTTCCGTTTCAGCCTTCTGCTCCAGAGAAGGTTCTAAGATCTTGTTCCAATCACTGTAATTACCATCCTCTTTTGATGGTCTATTAATCATTTAAATGAGTTAAAACTCTAATCTAATCCTCCAACCATTCAAGCTGCTGTATTCTTTTCTAATAATACACAAGTCGATTATTTTCACTTGCTTCATGGAAATTAGCAAATTTCAAAAGCTATTGGTTAGATGTGACTGACTCCAGCAGCAATGTTTACATACCCGATCCTTTCACATAACACATAACCACCGGAGGAGTGGGGGAGCGAGAGTGGAGGGGGAGGGGGGGGGGGCGATGGGGCCGATGGCCTCGTGGTATTATCGCTGCACTATTAATCCAAAGACTCAGCTAATGTTTTGGGGACCAGGGTTCGAATCCCGCCACGGCAGATGGTGGAATTTGAATTCAATGAAAAATATCTGGAATTAAGAATCTACTGATGACCATGAAACCATTGCTGATTGTTGGAAAAACTGATCTGGTTCACTAATGTCCTTTAGGGAAGGAAATCTTCCATCCTTACCCGGTCTGGCCTACGTGTGACTCCAGAGTCACAGCAATGTTGTTGACTCTCAATGGCCCTCTGAAATGGACTCGCAAGCCGTTTGGTTCAAGGGCAACTACGGCTGGATAATAAATGCTGGCCAGCCAGTGATGCCCATGTCCCATGAATGAATAAAAAAACACCACAAAGATACCACTCAGGAACTGTAGCGAGAAAGTAAAGGATTTGAGAGGGAAGACCATTTTGATAAGAGGAGTAAGTTTAACCTTGACTTTTGAGAAATGCAAGGGTTGGATGGAAGACTATCTTTACACCTTTTCCAATATTCTGACTTCAATGGCAGAAACATTGGGTGGGGTGTAAACTAGCATTGCATCCAATCCTGCCAATTTTCTGGAGCTCTTTGATAGTCTCTGTGCACAGAAAGGTATTAAGATAAAGGGGGTTAGAAAAGTAATTTGAGATATCCCTGGCAATAGAGGAAGAGGCCGGGTGAGAGGTCGGATAGAGCAGTGGAATTGAGTTAGGGACTGGAGAAGATTGTGGAGGTCAGTTGGGGCAAGGATGTAGAGAGATTAAAAATGAGAATTATGATTTTAAAATCAATGCTTGAGGAAAGGGGAACAAATTAATCAGTAAGGAAACTGGGAGTTATAGGGATAAGGTGGGAAATGGAGTTGAGTATTATATCAGATCAGTCATGATTCCATTGAATGGCAGAGCAGACTCAATGAGCCGAATGGCCTACTTCTGCTCCCATGTCTTATGGTCCTATGATTTTAATGAAGGTCAGAAAGGGCGTTGATAATGGAAATGGAGATCAGAGTTTGGATGTGTTAAGGTTTATGTAAGGTGGAGCTATGATAGTTTATGAAGGTAGAATTGGAGATAATGAACTTTGAACTCATGAAAGCATAGATTTGGATTTCAGCAGTGGCAAAGATTATTTCTTATTCATTTGTGGGACATGGCCAGCATTTATTGCCCATCCCTAGTTGCCCGAGGGTAGTTGAGAGTGAACCACATTGCTGTGGCTCTGGAGTCACATGCAAGCCGACCATAGAACATAGAAAGCCACAGCACAAACAGGCCCTTCGGCCCACAAGTTGCGCCGATCACATCCCCACCTCTAGGCCTATCTATAGCCCTCAATCCCATTAAATCCCATGTACTCATCCAGAAGTCTCTTAAAAGACCCCAACGAGTTTGCCTCCACCACCACCGACGTCAGCCGATTCCACTCACCCACCACCCTCTGAGTAAGGATGGCAGATTTCCTTTCCTAAAGGACATTAGTGTCCTTAGGGCGGCACAGTAGCACAGTGGTTAGCACTGCTGCTTCACAGCTCCAGGGACCTGGGTTTGATTCCCGGCTTGGGTCACTGTCTGTGTGGAGTTTGTGCATTCTCTTCGTGTCTGTGTGGGTTTCCTCCGGTGCTCCGGTTTCCTCCCACACTCCAAAGATATGCGGGTTAGGTTGATTGGCCATGCTAAAATTGCCCTTAGTGTCCTGGGATGCGTAGGTTAGAGGGATTAGTGGGTAAATGTGTAGGGATATGGGGGTAGGGCCTGGGTGGGATTGTGGTCGGTGCAGACTCGATGGGCCGAATGGCCTCTCTCTGTGCTGTAGGGTTTCTAAGATTTCTAGTGAACCAGATAGGTTTTTCCAATAATTGACAATGGTTTCATGGTCATCAGTAGGTTCTTAATTCCAGATATTTTTTATTGAATTCAAATCCCACCATCTGCCGTGGCGGGATTTGAACCCTGGTCCCCAGAACATTAGCTGAGTGCCTGGAGTGATAGTGCACTGATAATATCACGAGGCCATCGCCTCCCCAGTAAGTCACCACGCTCTGATGCCATCTTGAAAAAAGGTTGGTATCTTGCAGAGAGAGACAATATGGTCCAGTATTAACAGGCTATTCAACCACAGAGTGTGTTTTAACGGAGTTAGAATCATAGAATTCCTATCGTGCAGAAGGAGGCCATTTGTCCCATCAAGTCTGCACTGACAACAATCCCATCCAGGCCCTATTCAAATGACCCCTCGTATTGACCTTGTTTATCCCCCTGACACTAAGGACAATTTAACATGGCCAATCCACCTAACATGCACATCTTTGAAGTGTGGGAGGAAACCGGAGCAGCCGAGGAAACCCACGCAGACATGGGGAAAACGTGCAAACTCCACACAGGCAGACACCCAAGCTTGGAATCAGACCCGGTCCCTGGCGCTGAGAGGCAGCAACGCTAACTGCTAATTAATTCTGTTCTCATCTCCCATGCATGTCCGTAATGTCCATATGGCCAAACATTACATTGATGAAGTCTGGGTAATGTGGCCAATGGTAACATTACTATTGCTAACTGACTCAAATAAGTTAACTCAATACAGACCGGGATTGGAGGATTTGGAATAAAAATAAAAAATGCTGGAAGATCACAGCCGGTCTGACAGCATCTGTGGAAACATAGAAACCCTACAGTGCAGAAGGAGGCCATTCGGCCCATCGAATCTGCACCGACCACAATCCCACCCAGGCCCTCACCCCACATATTTTACCCGCTAGTCCCTCTAACCTACGCATCCCAGGACTCTAAGGGACAATTTTTAACCTGGCCAATCAACCTAACCCGCACATCTTTGGACTGTGGGAGGAAACCGGAGCACCCGGAGGAAACCCACGCAGACACGAGGAGAATGTGCAAACTCCACACAGACAGTGACCCGAGCCGGGAATTGAACCCGGGACCCTGGAGCTGTGAAGCAGCAGTGCTAACCACTGTGCTACCGTGCCGCCCAGATAGATGTGGAGATAGAATAGAGCCAAAGTTTCGAGTTGGGGAGGCTCATCCTGACTGGAAACATTAGCTCTATTCTCTCTGCACAAATGCTGTCAGACCTGCTGAGATTGTCCAGCATTTTCTGTTTTTGTTTCAGATTCCAGCATCCACGGTATTTTGCTTTCATTTGTTGAAGGATTTGGCCAAGGTCACTCAGTATTACAAGAAGTATTTCCTCTTCTAGACCACTGGTATAGCTTGTCATATCAAGTTAATAGGACGTTAGGATAAAGAAACAGCTGTTTAATAGGCTACCTCAACAATTGTTAGTTTTACAGAGATACTCTTATTTCAGGGACCATTTGTTATGGCCTCTAATCCCCACTGCAGCTTTTCAATGCTTTTTGAAGGGGATACAGCACTGACTGGGCTGCTGTGCTGCAGCTGAGACGGTAAATGAGGATGTCATGTGTCTGCCCAGTTAACTGCAAATAATCCAATAGCATTCTTTGAAGAAGAACAGGGATTTTCCTGAAGAATATTTACTCCTCCACCGGCACTGCGAACAGCAGATTAACTGGTCATTGATCTCATTGCTGTTTATGGGAGCTTGCTGTGCACAAATCTGCTACCCACTTTGTCCCAATTGAAAGGTTCATCAGTGCGTGTTTGGACATGCTGAGGATGTGGAAGGTGCTATGGAAATGCACGTTCTGTATTTTCCAGCTGTCTTGTATTGCAGGAGAACAAAGCACAGGGAGGTGAGAATGCTGTTGTACACTGGGTACATCCCATCAGTGTCTGACTCAAAGATACTGATGGTTCCATAGTGCCTTCTCCCAGTTGATATGGGTTCCAGCTTCGCATATGTAAAAACAGGGAGCTAGTTCCCTCATCAACAGCAAATAAAAAATCACATAACGCCAGGTTAAAGTCCAACAGGTTTATTTGGAATCGCAAGCTTTCGGAGCGTTGCTCATCAGGTGAGTGGGGAGCAGTGCTCCGAAAGCTCGTGATTTCACATAAACCTGTTGGACTTTAACAGCAAAATAGTGAAAGAGTAACTGCAGTATGTTCGATACCGTCACTGATTGACATGCTTGTGAATTCTGGGCTGTTCTTAAATTGCTGCCAGAGTTTGTTTACATCCCAGCTTCCCGGCCGAAATGGAATTTCCCTTCAGACAGTTTATGTGGAGTAAAGCAGCCTGGTCACTTACCTTGCACAGTGTCAGCTGCGATTCAGTGTGAGAAATCTCTTTCTAAGTCAGAGGTTGGTGCTGGTCAAGTGCTGTTCTCCAGATGTGAGATGTGAGTGTGTAAATTAGATTGAGAATTCAGAGCCGCACTGAGGGGTGTTGTGCTTTTCGTGGTGTCGTCTTTCTGATGAGACAGTAAGCTTGTGTCCAGTCAACATTCCCAGATGAATGTCAGAACATTTCACAGAGAGGAGAAAGATAGTCTCCTGATACCTTGACCAACTTTTATTCCTCAAGCAATATATGAACTTCATAAAGATATTGTACATCCAGATATGCATTCAATTCTTCAATTTGATGAACGAATTGTATGCTTTGACTGAATGTTGCAGGAGATTTCTTGACTTCACTGTACCTGCACAGGAAGCAAGGCGAGGGGTTGAGGTCATAGAATCAGAGAGTCACAGAGGTTTCCAGCATGGAAACAGGCCCTTTGGACCAGTTTGTCCGTGCCATCCTTTTTTAACCTGTAAACTTGTCCCAATTGCCCGCATTTGGCCTGTATCCCTCTATACCCGTCTTACTCATGTAACCATGTAATGCTTTTTAAAATTGTACCTGCCTCTACTACTACCTCTGGCAGCTCGTTCCAGGCACTCACCACCCTCTGAGTGAAAAGAATTGCCCCTCTGGACCCTCTCACCTTAAACCTATGCCCTCTACTTTTGAGAAAAGATATTGACTATCTAGCTGATCTGTGCCCCTCATCATTTTATAGACCTCCATAAGATCACCCCTCAGCCTCCTATGCTCCAGAGAAAAAAGTCCCAGTCTATCCAGCCTTTCCTTATAACTCAATCCATCAAGTCCCGGTAGCATCCCAGTAAATCTTTTCTGCACTCTTTCTAGTTTAATAATATCCTTTCTATAATAGAACTGATATGATTTGATTTATTATTATCTCATGTGTTGGGATACAATGAAAAGTATTGTTTCTTGCGCGCTATACAGACAAAGCATACCGTTCACAGAGAAGGAAAGGAGAGAGTGCAGAATGTAGTGTTACAGTCATAGCTAGGGTGTAGAGAAAGATCAACTTAATGCGAGGTAGGTCTATTCAAAGTCTGATGGAAGCAGGGAAGAAGCTATTTTGAGTCGGTTGGTGCGTGACCTCAGACTTTTGTATCTTTTTCCTGAAGGAAGAAGGTGGAAGAGAGAATGTCCGGGGTGGGTGGGGTCCTTAATTATGGTGGCTGCTTTTCCGAGGCAGCAGGAAGTATAGACAGAGTCAATGGATGGGAGGCTGGTTTGAGTGATGGGGAGACTGGTTTGAGTGATGGAGGCTGATTTGAGAGAACTGTACACAGTATTCTAAATGCGGCCTTATCAATGTCTTGTGCGACTTCAACAGACATCCCAACTCCTGTATTTAAAGCTCTGACCAATGAAACCAAACATGCTAAATGTCTTCTTCACCACTCTGTCCACCTGTGACTCCACTTTCAAGGGAACCTATACCCCTAGATCTTTTTATTCTACAACTCTCCCCAACGCCCTGCCATTAACTGAGTAAATCCTGCCCTGGTTCAATCTACCAAAATGCATCACCTCACATTTTTATAAATTAAACTCCATCTGTCTTTCATTGGCCCACTGGCCCAATTGATCAAGATCCCTTTGCAATTGGAGATAACTTTCTTCACTGTCCACTACCTTGGTGTCATCTGCAAACTTACTAACCATGCCCTCTATATTCTCATCCAAATCATAAATATAAATGACAAATAACAGTGGAACCAGCACTGATCCCTGAGGCACACCGCTGGTCACAGGCCTCCAGTTTGAAAAAAAACACTCGATAACACTCCTCGGTCTTCTGTTATCAAGCCAATTTTGGATCCAATTGGCTACCTCACCGTGGATCCCGTGAGATTTAACCTTATGCAACAACCTACCATGTGGTACCTTGTCAAAGGCCTTGCTAAAGTCCATGTAGACAACATCAACTGCACTGCCCTCATCTACATTCTTGGTTACCCCTTCAAAAAACTCAATCAAATTTGTGAGACATGGTTTTTCACTCACAAAACCATGCTGACTGTCCCTAATCAGTCCTTGTGTCTCTAAATGCCTGTAGATCCTGTCTCTCAGAATATCTTCTAACAAATTACCCACCACAGATGTGAGGCTCACTGGCCTGTAGTTCCCAAGCTTTTCCCTGCAGCCCTTTTTAAACAAAGACACAACAGATCTGGTAAAGGCAGCCGAGGGACTTCACTGGTGCATTCTGGGAGAAGTTGGACCAGCAATATCTACCAAGAAGTGGGAAGCGGAAGATCTGGTGTCAAGGAGCGGTAAGACCGAAACACTACATTAGTGTTTCCCTCCCTCCCTCCTCCTCTGACCAAAAAAAAAGGCCACTGTGAGACGGTAAAAGTGAAGGTAAGAGTTTTATACATTTTCTTAAATAATTTAATTGGTGCCCGAAATGTCGATTAGTGGCGTTTAGTGTTGCACGTGTGAGATGTGGGAGATCCGTGACGCTTCCAGCGTCTCGGACGACTATGTCTGCAGGAAGTGCACCCAATTGCAGCTCCTTACAGAACGCATGGATAGGTTGGAGTAGCAGCTGGATGCACTTAAGAGCATGAAGGAGGTGGAAAGTGTCATAGATAGGAGCTTTAGAGACGTGGTCACACCAAAGGCGCAGGCAGATAGATGGGTGACTGCTAGAAGGGGCAGGCAGTCAGTGCAGGAATCCCCTGTGGTTATTCCTCTCTCTAACAAGTATACAATTTTGGATACTGTTGGGGGAGATGGGCTATCAGGGGACACCAGCAGCAGCAGCCAAAGCACTGGTACCACGGCTGGCTCTGTTGTTAAGCAGGGAGGGATAAAGAGGACAAGAGCAACAGTTATAGGGGACTCTATAGCTAGGGGTACAGATAGGCATTTCTGTGAAAGAGACTCCAGGATGGTATGTTACCTCCCTGGTTCCAGAGTCCAGGATATCTCTGAATGGACAGTAAGCATTCTGAAGGGAGAGGGTGAACAGCCAGAGGTCGTGGTACATATTGGTACTAACGACATTGATAGGAAGAGTGGTGAGGTCCTGCAGCAGCAGTTTAGGGAGTTAGGTAGAAAGTTAAAAAGCAGGACTTCTAGGGTTGTAATCTCAGGATTACTCCCTGTGCCACGTGCCAGTGAGGCTAGAACAGGAAGATAGTGCAGCTCAACACGTGGCTAAGCAGCTGGTGTAGGAGGGAGGGTTTCAGAAATCTGGACCACTGGGTCTCTTCTGGGGCAGGTGGGACCTGTACAAGAAGGACGGGTTGCATCTGAACTGGGAGGGCATAAATATTCTGGCCGGGAGGTTTGCTGGTGTCACACGGGAAGATTTAAACCAGTTTGGCAGCGGGGTGGGACCCAGAGCAAAGGTGAATTAGCTGAAGGGGAACCAGAGAGTAGGGCCAGTCAGACTCAGAGAAACAGCAGGCAGGGTGGAATTGCTAATCAGAGAGGGTCTGGTGGACTGAAGTGCATTTGTTTCAATGCGAGAAGTGTAACAGGTAAGGCAGATGAACTTAAACCTTGGATTTGCACTTGGTTGTTGCTATTACAGAGACTTGGTTAAGGGAAGGACAGGATTGGCAGCTTAACATTCCAGGATACAGATGTTTCAGGCGTGATAGAGGGGGGTGTAAAAGGGGTGGGGGAGTTGCACTACTGGTTAAGGAGAATATCACAGCTGTGCTGAGGGAGGACACCATGGAGGACTCATACAGCAAGGCAATATGGGTAGAGCTCAAGAATAGGAAGAGTGTAGTCACAATGTTGGGGGTTTAACTATAGGCTGCCCAACTGCCAGCGGGAGATTGAGGAACAAATATGTAGACAGATTTTGGCAAGGTGTAAAAGTAACAGGGTTGTTGTGGTGGGAGATTTTAACTTCCCCTATATTGACTGGGACTCACTTAGTGCTAGGGGCGTGGATGGGGCAGAGTTTGTAAGCAGCATCCAGGAGGGCTTCTTAAAACAGTATGTAGATAGTCCAACTAGGGAAGGGGCCATACTGGACCTGGTATTGGGGAATGAGCCCGGCCAGGTGGTCGATGTTTCAGTAGGGGAGCAGTTCGGGAACAGTGACCACAATTCAGTAAGCTTTAAGGTACTGATGGATAAAGATAAGTGTAGTCCTCAAGTTAAGGTGCTAAATTGGGGGAAGGCTAATTACAACAATATTAGGCAGGAACTGAAGAATGTAGATTGGGGCAGATGTTTGAGGGAAAATCAACATCTGGCATGTGGGAGGCTTTCAAGTGTAAGTTGATAGGGATTCAGGACCGGCACATTCCTGTAAGGATGAAGGATAAGTATGGCAAGTTTTGGGAACCTTGGAGAACAAGAGATATTGTGAGCCTAGTCAAAGAGAAAAAGGAAGCATTTGTCAAAGCTAGGAAGCTGGGAACACACGAAGCAAGTGTGGAATACAACGAAAGTAGAAAAAAACATAAGCAGGGAGTAAGGAGGGCTAAAAGGGGTCACAAAAAAGCCTCGGCCAGCAGGATTAAGGAAAATCCCAAGGCTTTTTATACATATATAAAGAGCAAGAAGGGAGCCAGGGAGAGGGTTGGCCCACTCAAGGACAAGGGAGGGAATCTATGCGTGGAGCCAGAAGAAATGGGTGAGGTATTAAATGAGTACTTTGTGTTAGTATTCACCAAAGAGAAGGACTTGGTGGATGATGAGTCTGGGAAAGGGTGTGTAGATAGTTTGAGTCATGTTGAGATCAAAAAGGAGGTGGTATTGGGGTTCTTGAGAAACATTAAGGTAGACAAGTCCCCTGGGCCTGATGGGATATACCCCAGAATACTGAGAGAGGCAAGGGAGGAAATTGCCGGAGCTTGTGAGAGAAATCTTTGTATCCTCACTGGCTATAGGGGAGGTCACAGCAAGAGGTCTCACAACACCAGGTTAAAGTCCAACAGGTTTATTTGGTAGCAAAAACCACTAGCTTTCGGAGTGCTCCGAAAGCTAGTGGCTTTTGCTACCAAATAAACCTGTTAGACTTTAACCTGGTGTTGTGAGACTTCTTACTGTGTTTACCCCAGTCCAATGCGGGCATCTCCACATCATATAGGGGAGGTCCCAGAGGATTGGAGAATAGCCAATGTTGTTCCTTTGTTTAAGAAGGGTAGCAAGAATAATCCAGGTAATTACAGGCCGGTGAGCCTTACATCAGTGGTAGAGAAATTATTGGAGAAGATTCTTCGAGACAGGATTTATTCCCACTTGGAAATAAGAGGACATATTAGTGAGAGGCAACATGGTTTTGTGAAGGGGAGGTCGTGTCTCACTAACTTGATCGAGTTTTTCAAGGAAGTGACAAAGATGATTGATGAGGGTACGGCATTGGATGTTGCCTACATGGGCTTCAG
This sequence comes from Mustelus asterias, assembly GCF_964213995.1. Lineage (NCBI taxonomy): Eukaryota > Metazoa > Chordata > Chondrichthyes > Carcharhiniformes > Triakidae > Mustelus > Mustelus asterias. The sequence goes on from NC_135821.1 coordinate 79,726,836, forward strand.
TAAGGCCTTTGACAAGGTCTCTCATGGCAGAAGGTGAAGTCGCATGGGATCAGAGGTGTGAGCTGGCAAGGTGGATACAAAACTGGCTCGGTCAAAGAAGACAGAAGATAGCAGTGGAAGGGTGCGTTTCTGAATGGAGGGCTGTGACAAGTGGCGTTCCTCAGGGATCAGTGCTGGGACCGCTGCTAATTGTAATACATATAAATGATTTGGAGGAAAATGTAACTGGTTTGATTAGTAAGTTTGCGGACAACACAAATGTTTGTGGATTTGCAGATAGCGATGAGGACCATCAGAGGATACGGATCAGTGGAGACTTGGGTGGAGAGGTGGCAGATGGAGTTTAATCCGGACAAATGTGAGGTAATGCATTTTGGAAGGTCTAATACAAATTGGAAATATGCAGTAAATAGCAGAACCCTTAAGATATTGATAGACAAAGGGATCTGGGTGTACAGGTACACAGGTCACTGAAAGTGGTAATGCAGTTGGAGAAGGTAGTCAAGAAGGCATACGGCATGCTTGCCTTCATCGGCCGGGGTGTTGAGTTTAAAAATTGGCAAGTCATCTTGCAGCTTTATAGAACCTTAGTTAGACTGCACTTGGAATATAGTGTTCAATTCTGGTCGCCACACTACCAGAAGGATGTGGAGGCTTTGGAGAGGGTACAGAAAAGATTTACTGGGATGTTGCCTGGTATGGAGGGCATCAGCTATGCGGAGAGGTTGGAGAAACTTGATTTGTTTTCACTGGAATGACGGAGGTTGAGGAGTGACCTGATAGAAGTCTACAAGATTATGAGAGGCATGGACAGAGTGGATAGTCAGAAGCTTTTTCCCAGGATGGAAGAGTCAATTACTAGGGGGCACAGGTTTAAGGTGCGAGGGGCAAGTTTTAAAGGAGATATACGAGGCAGATTTTTTACACAGAGGGTGGTGGGTGCCTGGAACTCGTTGCTGGGGGAGGTAGTGGAAGCAGATGCCATAGTGACTTCTAAGGCACGTCTTGACAAATATATGAATAGGATGGGAATAGAGGGATGGGCGGCACGGTAGCACAGTGGTTAGCACTGCTGCTTCACAGCTCCAGGGACCTGGGTTTGATTCCCGGCTTGGGTCACTGTCTGTGTGGAGTTTGCACATTCTCCTTGTGTCTGCGTGGGTTTCCTCCGGGTGCTCCGGTTTCCTCCCACAGTCCAAAGATGTGCGGGTTAGGTTGATTGGCCATGCCAAAAAAAATTGCCCTTAGTGTCCTGGGATACGTAGGTTAGAGGGATTAGTGGGTAAATATGTAGGGATAAGGGGGTAGGGCCTGGGTGGGATTGTGGTCGGTGCAGACTCGATGGGCCGAATGGCCTCTTTCTGTGCTGTAGGGTTTCTAAGTTTCTAAGTTTCTAAGAGAGATATGTTCCCCGGAAGGGTAGGGGGTTTTAGTTAAGTCGGGCAGCATGGTCGGTGCAGGCTTGGAGGGCCGAAGGGCCTGTTCCTGTGCTGTAATTTCCTTTGTTCTTTATTTGCCACCGTCCAATCTTCAGGCATAAGAACATAAGAACTAGGAGCAGGAGTAGGCGATCTGGCCCCTCGAGCCTGCTCCGCCATTCAATAAGATCATGGCTGATCTTTTTGTGGACTCAGCTCTACTTACCCGCCTGCTCACCATAACCCTTAATTCCTTTACTGTTCATAAATTTATCTATCCTTGCCGTGAAAGCATTTAATGAGGTAGCCTCAACTGCTTCACTGGGCAGGGAATTCCACAGATTCACAACTCTTTGTGTGAAGAATTTCCTCCTCAACTCAGTCCTAAATCTGGTTCCCCTTATTTTGAGGCTATGCCCATAGTTCTAGTTTCACCCGCCAATGGAAATAACTTCCCTGCTTCTATCTTATCTATTCCCTTCATAATCTTATATGTTTCTATAAGATCTCCCCTCATTCTTCTGAATTCCAATGAGTATAGCCCCAGTCCACTCAGTCTCTCCTCATAAGCCAGTCCTCTCAACTCCGGAATCAACCCAGTGAATCTCCTCTGCACCCCCTCCAGTGCCAGTATATCCTTTCTCAAGTAAGGAGACCAAAACTGTACACAGTACTCCAGGTGTGGCCTCACCAGCACCTTATACAGCTGCAACATAACCTCACTGTTTTTAAACTCCATCCCTCTAGCAATGAAGGACAAAATTCCATTTGCCTTCTTAATTACCTGCTGCACCTGCAAACCAACTCCTTGAGATTCCTGCACGAGGATACCCAGGTCCCTCTGCACAGCAGCATACTGCAATTTTTTACCCTTCAAATAATAGTCCATTTTGCTGTTATTCCGACCAAAATGGATGACCTCACATTTACCATCATTGCACCCCATCTGTCACACCATCGCCCACTCACTTAGACTATCTATCTTCCTTTGCAGACTTTCAGCATCCTCTGCACACTTTGCACTGCCACCCATCTTAGTGTCATTACCTCACCTGTGACTGTCGATGATTCAAATATCTCTGCTAGGGGACCTTCAATTTTCTCCTTAGCCTCCCACAACGTTCTGGGATACATTTCATCAGGTCCCGGGGATTTATCCATCTTGATGTGCTTTAACACTTCCAGTACCTCCTTGTCTGTAATATGTACACTCCTCAAGACATCATTATTTATTTCCCCAAGTTCCCTAACATCCATGCCTTTCTCAACAGTAAATACCGATGAGAAATATTCATTTAGGATCTCACCCCTCTCTTGTGGATCTGCACATAGATGACCTTGTTAATCCTTAAGAGGCCCTACTCTCTCCCTTGTTACTCTTTTTCCCTTTATGTACTTGTAGAAGCTCTTTGGATTCTCCTTTGCCTTATCTGCCAAAGTAATCTCATGGCCCCTTTTTGTCCTCCCAATTTCTCTCTTCACTCTACTCCTACACCCTCTTTACTCTTCAAGGGGTCCATTTGATCCCAGCTGCCTATGCATGTCATATGCCTCCTTCTTCTCCTTGACCAGGGCCTCAATATCCCGAGTCATCCAGGGTTCCCTACTTCCACCAGCCTTGCCCTTCACTCTAAAGGGAACGTGCTTACCCTGAACCCTGGTTAATACACTTTTGAAAGCCTCCCACTTACCAGACGTCCCTCTGCCTTCCCACAGACTCCCCCAGTTCTGGCTGTTAGCTCATCCTGATGATTGAATGCCTGCGCTTGGTAAACGTCATGCCGTTTGATGGATTGGCTGTTCAATTTCTCTACATTACTAAAGTGACTACACTTCAAGACTATTTCATTTGCTGTAAAAGTAGGGAAAATCCCAAGTTACTCACTATCTGTTCAATGCAGCAAGGTTTCTGTGTGGCAAGGCTTTGAATTGCAAAGGTAGAATGTGTAATACTCAAACTGAAACTGCCCATCATCATCGCATTTTCCCCTTTCAGAAATGAACAGCTTGGAGTTTTGCAGAAGCACGTGTTTGTGTTATATTAGTAATAAAAGTTTATTCTGAGATATTACAGAGTAAGAATAGCGATGCATTTCACACCTCTGCATTCAATAAAATGTGTGGCAATACAGGAAGCTGGAGGTGGCCGAGTGGCTGCTGTCACTCTGTACTATCCAGCGTTCAGTCACACCGCTCGGGGAGGTGGTATTTGCATGTTGGATTTAGCAATGCTAAGCGGTTTTTTCAAGCAGAGTTGAGGCTAGGCGCCCCTTAACTGAGCGATAAAAAGATAGAACGGATGTTGAAACCTCTGTTCGGGCTACCCTTCTGCATCACCCACTGACTTGCTGCAGAGACTCTGACAGAGTGCAGACTGAAGGTTATTAATTCGCAGTTCCCTGTACCAAAATCTTTCTGTGGTCTGAGAGGTAACACAATGGCAGTACAATATGATGCATATAAATACGTTTAATGAATTCTAGCAAAAGTATATGATATATAATCACGGTGGCACAGTGGTTGGCGCTGCTGCCTCACAGCGCCAGGGACCTGCGTTTAATTCCGGCCGTGGGTCGCTGTCTGTGTGGAGTTTGCACGTTCTCCCCATGTCTGCGTGGGTTTCCTCCAGGTGCTCCGGTTTCCTCCCACAGTCCAAAGATGTGTAGGTTATATGGATTAGCCATGGGAAATGTGTGGGGTTATAGGGAATGGCTGGGGGAGAGAGCCTGGGTAAGATACTCTGTCAGAGAGTAGGTGCGGGCTGAATGGGCTCCTCTGCACTGTTAGGGATAAACATCGCTGATGTGTGAATCCCATTGTAATGATGACGGGATGATGAGGAAAAGGACATTTTAATGATCTTAAAGGGGCAGTCACCTCTGTAATGACTGTTGTTTGCAATGTTTTTCAATTTAATTTAATCAATTTAAGACAAAAGTTTACTAAACTTTAGCACACAATAGTGTAAAAATCAAAGATACATTTCCCCTCCCTCAGTTGTCTCTCTTGAAGGCACCAACTTGTAAAGGGTCACATCTGCCTCAGTCTGAGTGATGTCAGGATGGAAAATCCCTGTCCTTCCACCTTGCAGGAATCCACTGGAAGGAATGCAAATTAGGCAGAGACCCCGAAGCAATGGCCGGAATGTTACTGTCCCGCCTGTCAGGGGAATCGGAGTGGGTGAGGTGGGGGTGGACAGTGGAAAGGTCCATTAACCTCGGGCAGGATTTTACGGCCTTGGGATGAGCGAGGCTGTAAATTCCCGCCCAGTGAATCGTGACTTTGTTGATGGGGCTCTGTGAGGAACAGAGCCTCTGGCCATGGACCCAGAGTCCAGGCAGGGGCGCTTCGGCAAAGAGTTTCCTCATGAACACTGACTGGCTGATTTTCACACCCAGTGATCAGCTAGAAGCAAGGCCCCACTTCACTGACACTCCTAAAGAGTTTTGAAATTTGCTATCTTTATTCGGTACATTTACAATGGGGTAAATGGGTCACAGAGGAGTTTCTGAAAGAGGGGCTGGCATTATTTCCCTCCCTCCCTCCCCTTGCACTCCCACAGTTTGTGGCATTCCTGGCTAGACAGACTCTTAAATTAAATCTCCAAAAAATTCAGATGGCGGTTTTGATCTGAAATCTTTCTTTTATCGTTACAGAGCGGGATTGATTCTTTTGTGAAATTCCAACATTTTCTGTTTTTATTTCAGATCAAAACTCTGTGTGATGTCCACCCGCATTGACTCCATTTCGTGAACACATTTCCTTTGTTCTGTTAATAATCCACATCCATCAATACAGGAGCAGGGTGGTCATGCTGGAAATGTATAAAACACTGGTTAGGCCACAATGGTCACCACATTACAGGAAGGATGTGATTGTACTGGAGAGGGTGCAGAGGAGATTTACCAGGACACTGCCTGGACTGGAGGGACTGAGCTATGAGGAAAGATTGGATAGGCTGGGACTGTTTACATTGGAGCAGCGAAGGTTGAGAGGAAACCTGATAGAGGTGGATAAGATTATGAGGGGCACCAATAGGGTGGATAAGAAGGCACTTTTTCCATAGCAGAGCGGTCAATAACCAGGGGGCAGAGAGTTAAGGTGAGAGTTTGAAGGCAAAGAGAGGGATTTCACCCAGAGGGTGGTGGGAGTCTGGAACTCACTGCCTGAAAGGGTAGTTGAGTCAGAAACTCTCGTAACATTTAAGAAGTATTTAGATATTCACTTGCGCTGCAGTAACCTCCAGGGCTATGGGCCAAGCACTGGAAAATGGGGTTAGTGCAGTCAGGTCTTTGTTGACTGGCATGGATATGATAGGCCGAACGGCCTCCTTCTGTTGCTGTAAATGTCTAAGAATCTAACATTCCATCCAGATTCATGCTTTATAGGAAATCAGGAATGGTTTTCCCCCAAATTCTGTATATTCTGCTGCTCCTACCCAGTCTGAATTGAACCTTCCAGCTTCCAGAAAACAAAGAACAAAGAACAGTACAGCACAGGAACAGGCCCTTCGGCCCTCCAAGCCTGTGCCGATCATGATGCCTGCCTAAACTAAAACCGTATGCACTTACAGAGTCCGTATCCTTCCATTCCCATCCTATTCATGTATTTGTCTAGTTACCCCTTAAATGCCGCTATCGTACCCGCTCCCACCCCCTCCCCGGGCAGCGCGTTCCAGACATTCACCAACCTCTGTGTAAAAACACTTGCCTCGCACATCTCCTCTAAACTTTTCCTCACGCACCTTAAACCTAGTACTTGACTTTTCTGCCCTAGAAAAGAGCATCTGACTATCCACTCTGTCCATGCCACTCACCATCACCCTCAACCTCCATCGTTCCAGTGAGTACAAACTGAGTTTATCCAACCTCTCCTCATGGCCACTACTCTCCTGTCCAAGCAACATCCTTGGAAACCTCCTCTGTACCCTCTCCAATCTTAGCAAGAATTTACAGATTTAGAGTTTTAAAAAAAATCAGAGGACAAAATGTGACAGGAACAACTCTGTTCTTCAATGTATATTAATTAGGTATTTGATTGGGTGAGAATAGAAAACAGAGATCATTAAGAAGATCGTAAGAGGACAACATTGTCACTAAATAGACAGCAATTGCAACTAAATGACATGTTTAGCCAGATGTTCGAATGGTTGATTGTCCACAGATTGTAAAGGTGAGTTCAGGTGAGTGTGATAACCATTGACACTGAGTACAGCTTTGTTCTTGTTCCAGTCAGGTGACTGAGGGGCTGTAAAATGCTGTAAATTACTCTTGAACCAAATGTGCAGACACACTGAGGAAATAAAAACGAGGTGAGTAATTCACTTATTGCAGAGCTTTGAGCTGCCAAGATTACCAATTTATTACACATTAAAGCGATAGTTGGTTTTAATCATATCAAAATAGATTTAACCGAGTTAAACTTGTCTCCCAGGTAGTGCTTTGTTGTCTGGGACTTTTTTAACCTAATTTTAAAACTTGAATGAGCACAATCTGTCTGCAGTTTTACATACACGTCTGTTTAGATGTTGCTTACCTGAGAATCAAACATTTTCTTGAAAGTATTTGATGTTCAGTGGAGATGAGGAATCATTTGTGCGAATAGTTATCGGCTCTTTGTATCTCCTTGTAGGTGTTAATTATTTTCCAGTGCGCGGCTTTATGGTTCTTGCTCATCCTCCAATACCCCGTGCACAATATTATCCAGTGACTGCAGGGGGGCCACTTCCATAGAATCTCAGCAGTGCAGAAGGAGGCCATTCGGCTCCATCGAGCCTGCACCAACTCTCCGAAAGAACATCTTACCCAGGGCCAACACCTATCTCCTCGTAACCCCATGCATTTACCATGGTTAATCTCCCTAACCTACACATCTTGAGACACTAAGAGGCAATTTATCATGGCCAATCCACCTAACCCGCACATCTTTGGAGTGTGGGAAAAAACCGGAGCACCCGGAGGAAAGCCACGCAGACACAGGGAGAATGTACAGACTCCACACAGACAGTGACCCGAGGCTGGAATTGAACCCGGGTCCCTGGCACTGTGAGGCAGCAGCGCTAACCACTGTGCTACCGTGCCGCCATTTCATTTTAGCTTCACTCTGATATCCACACACTTGGATCTCCGGTAAATGTTGCCAGCTGGCTACCCAGAGGGAAGACTACTGGTACCTGTTCTCAATCCTAGAGTGCTCGGGTCAAATGTTGGCACCCCTTCTACAATCAATGGATTCAACAATGGATGGAATTGGACCATTAGTAATTGGCACCAAGCAGTGCCACGGTGACATTCCTCTGAAACTACATCATCCTTCACATGTGCTCTGCCTGAAGGCAGCTCCTCAGCTCATTCCTCATAATGTTTCCCTGGCAATGGCTTTGCTGTTGTTTCCGCTCTTGGGGCAAGGTTTGGAGGTAAGCCCAAAATCTAGATAAAATTGAAGTTAATTTATTAGTCACAAGTAAGGCTTGCATCAACACTGCAATGAAGTTACTGTGAAATTCCCCTAGTTGCCACACTCCGGCACCTGTTAAGGTCAATGCACCTAACCAGTATGTCTTTCAGAATGTGGGAGAAACCGGAGCACCCAGAGGAAACCCACGCAGACACGGGGAGAACGTGCAAACTCCACACAGACAGTGACCCGAGCCGGGAATTGAACCCGGGTCCCTGGCGCTGCGAGGCAGCAGTGCTAACCACTGTGCCACTGTGCCGCCCTGGATTGCAAATTAGACCTGTTGATGTTACTCTGAACCACTTGAGCCACCGAGGCGACTGTACTAATCAACCCCCCCCATCAACATACTGCAATGAGAAATTAACACTCGCTGGAGCAGGACAAACTAAAATAAATAGCATTCTGTATCCCGCTTCCTCACATGAACTGATCTGGAAAATGTTATCTGGCTGAATGTTTTCATTAAAGTAATTGCCTCATGTGGTTATAAACTGTGTTTATCCATCGAACCCTGGCTCTTCCCAGGCACCTCCATTCTAACAGGAAGACACTTTAGCAGGCAGGCTTCGTAACAGCGTACAGTTCACCCTCTGACTGACAGCCCCGCTGACTACAGAGGGGCTTTGGCAGAATTTTTCATTGTGTAAATAACTTACTGAAAGGGTCTATGTTAGAGCAGCAACAGTAAGTAATCTCACAACACCAGGTTAAAGTCCAACGCCGGTATCTCCACAACATTAGAGCAACGAGTCATTATCTGCTGTGAGGTTCAGGTTCACCCGTGACAATTGCTGTATGACACTTTCCCTGCTTTTATTGCTGTGTTTATTTGCACGGCAGTTTTACAGTATCAGAAATTAATGGAAGTTCCAATCTTTTATTGAAGAAAAAATACGCTGTAATTCTCTAAAGATCCTGAGGCTGGATTCTGAAACGCAGCTGCAGTCATTCTGACTAACTCGCCAGTTAGGGAAAGCAGAATGAAACAGGTCTTCTGCAACATACCTCGCTGGCAACCACTGAAACGATCTCTGTCACAGGTAAAAGCTTAAGTTAGTCATGCTGCCAACAGAACCCCAAAAGTGGAAATATATGTGAATACAAAAGCGAAATACTGTGAACCTATACACTTGTGTTACTCAAAAAGGAGTAATTATTTTGCAGATTTCATTGAATCGCGACAGTGTAGAAGGAGACCATTCAGCCAATCAAGTCTCTGACAGAGTATCTTATCCAGGTCCTCTTCCCCCACCCTATCCCCGTAACCCCCACATTTACCATAGCCAATCCATCGAACCCACACATCTTTGGACACTAAGGGGTAATTTAGTATGGCCAATTGACTTAACCCACATATCTTTGGACTGTGGGAAGAAACCGGAGCTCCTGGAGGAAACCCATGCAGACATGGGGATCAGAAATATTTATTCAATAATGGGGAAATGACCATGGAATCTGAATAAAACATTATAATTTTGTACTGTTATATTTCTGAAATCCCAGCGGTTCACAGCTTTCTTACTGTGTGACCCCAGAGAGTGAATTGCAGACTGTGTGATGATGGGGAGGACGGAATATCATTCTCCACTTTCAGCTTCTCTGCACCTTTCAACTTTCAGCAGCACAGAGAAAACTTTGGCGAGAGTTCCGACTGTTTAGCTTGGTGTGATTGGTTGTATTGTCTCTAATGTTACATCTTCTAAACTAGAGTTCAAATGAAAAGCAAACAGAGGAGATGCATCAAGGTGGAGGCCTTCTCAAGACTTTCAAAATCATGAAGAATACAATTAACCAGAGCTTCGAGACCACCCGGACTTGAGTGATGACCTATGACCTGCAGCCATTGTTAGTCAGCTGTGTGGGGAGGTGATGTTTGCACTGCCCTATCCCTCCTCCCCTTCCACCATGGCCTGCTGTCAATTGTAACTACATAAGGGCCTGAACTGGCCTCTTGGTGGGAAGGCTTCCCTCGAGCTTCTCCACGGATGAAATAATTGTACAGAGTCAGGAAGATGATGGAGACTCCCCAAAGATCCCCTGCCCTCTACCCCCTCACTGGCATGCCTGCCCATTTCTCCCATCTCTGCACCCATCACCCCCACCCGCAGCTGCACCCCCCACACTCCCCCCCCGCCCCCCCCCATCCCCATAAAAAATCCTGTGGGTGAGATTAAATTCCATCCATTCACGCTGTTTCTAACTCAACAGATTCTTTTAGTTCCCTGAGTTTTTCTCTTTTTTTATCAGATCAGTTAAAGTAGCGACCAGGAATCGACTTGAACACTTGGAATGGAAAAGGCAAGTTAATGCTTCATAATGACTGCTTTCATTTGCTGCAACAAGTCAAAATGTAGAATGAAGAGTATTTGTGCAATGTATTCGAGTGGATGTGTTGGTGTAATTGCAGTTGTAACCATGGAAAAATGCAAGACCTGTTTAGAAAGAAGCTTTCACTTAGGATTAATTAATAGCAATGAATATAATGAGGTTGACTGAAAATGATTTTACAACTCAAGTTCTATTCATCAAATTGAAACCTCAGCTCAAACAGTCATTCAGTTGAGTGAAGCAACCTAGGTGTCACAGATGTGGAATGAGTTTAGTTTACGGAGGCACTTACATTCTTTGAGCTGAATGGGAAGTGGTTTCAATGAGAAATCAGGGGCTGACCTGAGTTTGGAGCAAAGTGGAATGGGATTTTATGAAGGATGTGCAGGGGAGATTGTTATTGTTTGTTCTGGAACATTAATCCAGTCTGATATTATATATCTCGTTCAAAGCTCAGGCACTCCAGGGGACTCTTGGTCATTGATCAACCCAGTAAAGCTTGATTTAATAGCTTTTAGAAAAGGAATTCTTCTCTCCCACTTTTAAAATATTTAAATGTTTAACAGCATCAAAAGTTATTGTGTAAATTAAAAGCCCATGGTGTAGGAGGTCACATATTGGCATGAATAGAACATTGGGCGATTAACTGGAAACAGAGAGTTGGCATAAATGAGTCTTTTTCTGGTTGACAGGATGTGGCGAGTGGTGTGCCACAGGGATCAGTGCTGAGACCTCAATGCTTTGCAGTTTATATAAATGATTTGGATGAATGGGCTGAAGGTGCGGTTGCTAAATTTGCTGATAACACAAAGAGAGGGAGGAAAGTTGATTGTGTAAAGGGACATAATCGGTTATGTGAATGGGCAAAATTCTGGCAAATGTGACATTGTCCATTTTGGCAGGAAGAATAAAAAAAAATCTTATTATCTAAATGGTGAAAGATGCAAAGCTCTGAGGTACAGAGGGATCTGGGTGTCTTAGTGCATGAATCACATAAGGCTAATATACAGACAGAGCAAGTAATCAGGAAAGCTAATAGAATATTATTGTTTATTGTGAGGGGAATTGATTACAAACATAATTATGGAGGTTGTGCTTCAGTTGGACAGGACATTAGTGAGACCACCTTTGGAGTATTGTGTACAGTATTGGTCTCCTTATTTAAGGAAAATTTTAAATGCATTAGAAGCAGTTCAGAGAAAGTTTACTAGATTAATACCAGGAATGAGTGCTTTCTCTTATGAGGAAAGGTTGGAAAGGTTAGGATTGTATCTACTTGATACATTGACGTTGAAAGGATGCAGAGCTGGGCCAAAAAATGGCAGATGGAGTTTAACCCTGATAAGTGCGAGGTGATTCATTTTGGTAGGACAAATTTGAATGCGGATTACAGGGTCAAAGGTAGGGTTCTGAGGAATGTGGAGGAACAGAGAGATCTTGGGGTTCATATCCACGGATCTCTGAAGGTTGCCACTCAAGTGGATAGAGCCGTGAAGAAGGCCTATAGTGTGTTAGCGTTCATTAACAGGGGGTTTGAGTTTAAGAGCCGTGGGGTTATGCTGCAACTGTACAGGACCTTGGTGAGACCACATTTAGAATATTGTGTGCAGTTCTGGTCACCTCACTATAAGAAGGATGTGGAAGCACTGGAAAGAGTGCAAAGGAGATTTACCAGGATGCTGCCTGGTTTGGAGGGTAGGTCTTATGAGCAAAGGTTGAGGGAGCTCAGGCTTTTCTCTTTAGAGCGGAGGAGGTTGAGAGGCGACTTAATAGAGGTTTATAAGATGATGAGGGGGATAGATAGAGTGAACATTCAAAGACTATTTCCTCGGGTGGATGTAGCTGTTACTAGGGGGCATAACTATAAGGTTCGTGGTGGGAGATATAGGAGGGATGTACGAGGTAGGTTCTTTACTCAGAGAGTGGTTGGGGTGTGGAATGGACTGCCTGCTGTGATAGTGGAGTCGGACACTTTACGAACTTTCAAGCGGTTATTGGATAGGCACATGGAGCACACTAGAATGAGAGGGAGTGGGATATCTTGATCTTGGTTTTGGAAAAGGTTCGACACAACATCGGGGGCCGAAGGGCCTGTACTGTGCTGTACTGTTCTATGTTCTATGTTCTATGTACTTAAGTTTAGAAGAGTAAGAGTTGACTTCATTGATACTGTTAAGATTCTGAGGGATATTGACAGGGTGGAAGTCTCTGGGTGAAGATCCCTGGGCAAGGTTGCTGTACCGAGAATACTGCCTCCTGGATGCTGCTTCACAGAGAAGATCCACATGATTGAAGGTCCACCACCCACTGCTGCACATGATGTTCCAGGATCCGGTCGCTGGAAGCCTCTATCTTCTCTTCGGATCTCAACGAGCTGCTCAAGGCCTTCTTAAGGTAAGTCCCTCCCAACGGTTGTATGTTAATTGCTCCAGATCTGTTCTGGATTGGCGTGATTTCCTGCTGACATCCAGTGCGAGCAAGCGTGAGGGGGGGTGCGATTTTGGACTGGCCTTCACCTGTGTCTCATTGGTGGGCTGTAGTAGAATCCTACAATCATTTCACATTGGGGTGAAACTGGTTTTTGGACCTTCTGTCAACTTGAGCACTCCACCCTTACCAATACCTGCCATTAAACCCACTGGCAGGTGCACAGGAGAATTCTGCCCAATATTTTAAAAAGAGCCACAAAGAACAAAGAAAAGTTCAGCACAGGAACAGGGCCTTCGGCCCTCCAAGCCTGTGCCGATCATGATGCTTGAACTAAACTAAAACAAACCTATGCCCTTACTTGGCTGGTATCCCTCTATTCCCTCCCTATTCATGTACCCATCCAGATGCCTCTTAAATGTTGCTAATGTGCCTGCTTCCACCACCTCCCCTGGCAGCGAGTTCCAGGCACCCTCCACTTTCCGCGTGAAAAACTTCCCCCGCACGTCTCCCTTAAACTTTCCCCCTCTCACCTTGAACCTGTGCCCCACTTCCACCCTCGGAAAAAGCCTCTGACTATCCACCCTGTCTATGCCTTTCATAATTTTGTAGCCCTCTATCAGGTCTCCCCTCAACCTCCGTCTTTCCAGTGAAAACAATCCTAGTTTATTCAACCTCTCCTCATAGCCAACACCCTCGAGACCAGGCAACATCCTGGTGAACCTTCTTTGCACTCTCTCCAAAGCTTCCACGTCTTTCTGGTAGTGTGGTGACTAGAACTGCACACAATACTCCAAATGCAGCCTAACCAAGGTCTTCTATAATTGCAACATGATTTCCCAACTCTTGTTCTCAATGCCCTGGCCGATGAAGGCAAGCATGCCATATGCCTTCTTAATCACCTTGGCCACCTGTATTGCCACTTTTAGAGAATTGTGGACCTGCACGCCCAGATCTCTCTTTATGTTAATGTTCCTGAGGGTTCTGCCATTCACAGTATAATTCACACCTAAATTTGATCCTCCAAAGTGCATCAGCTCACATTTGTCCAGATTAAACTCCATCTGCCATTTCTGTGCCCAAGTCTCCAATCTATCTATATCCTGTTGTATCCTCTGACAATCCCCGGCATTATCAGCAATTCCATCAATCTTTGTGTCATCCGTAAACTTACTAATCAGACCACCCACATTTTCCTCCAGATCATTTATATATACTACAAACAACAGAGGTCCCAGCACTGATCCCTGCGGAACCACTAGCTACAGATCTCCATCCTGAAAAACACCCTTCCCCCGCTACTCTCTGTCTTCTATAGCCAAGCCAGTTCTGTATCCATCCAGCCAGCCCACCCTGAATTCCATGTGATTTTAGTTTCTGTACCAGTCTGCCATGTGGGCTCTTGTCCAACGGCTTACTAAAGTCCATATAAACTACATCCACAGCTCTTCCCTCATCAATTATCTTTGTCACCTCTTCAAAAAACTCAATCAAGTTGGTGTGACACGACCTTCCCCGTACAAAACCATACTGCCTGTCACTAACTAGTCCATTTTCCTCCAAATGTGCATATATCCTGTCCCTCAGTATCTTCTCCAAAAGCTTCCCCACCACTGACATCAAGCTCATTGGCCTATAATTTGCTGGACTACCCCTGCTTCCTTTCTTAAACAAGGGAATAACATTGGCTATTCTCCAGTCCTCTGGAACTTTGCCTGTGGTCAAAGAGGATGCGAAGATATCTGTTAAGGCCCCAGCTATTTTTCCCCTTGCCTTCCTCAGTAACCTGGGATAGATTCCATCTGGCCCTGGGGACTTGTCTACCTTAATGAGTCCAAAATGTCTCTTCTTTGGAACTTCCTTCAGTTGGACTGTTAGTTTTGGAGGAATGCTGCCAGGGAGAGAGCAACCTGGATATCAATGGACAAGTCTCTCCCAGCTACAAATTCGGAGCAAGAGTAGGCCATTCACTCCTTGAGCAAGTTTCCTCTTGTCAGAGGATCTAGAACCAGGGGTCACTCATTGAAGACAGAGATAAGGAGAATGTTTTCTCTCAGAGGATCGTGAGTCTCTCTCTTCCTCAACAGGCAGTGGCAGCAGAGTCTTTGAATATTTTTAAGGCAGAGCGAGCTAGATTCTTGATTAACAAGGGGGTGAAAGGTTATTGGGGGTCGGCAGGAACATGTGGTTGAAGTTACAACCATTCAGCTATGATCTTATTGGATGACGGAGCAGGCTCGAGGGCTGAGTGAATGAAATCGTTCATTCTTAGTGGAGGCTGATTTATACCAGGCCCCGTAGACATTGACAGCGCCTGTGACTTGCATCCACGTCAGACTAGTTTCCCTCCTCCCACCAACTGGGTAAAGAAAGCTCCTGCTGACCCCCAGCTGGCTGCGGAGACGTGTCATTGAACTGAGGCACAGGAGGTCCCTGCTCCTTCCTGGTATTGTGATGGACCTTGGCAGTAAGTTGGGTGTCTCAGTGTCCGGATACGATACTAAAACAGAAAATGCTGGAAAATCTCAGCAGGTCTGACAGCATCTGTGGAAAGAGAATAGATCCAATGTTCGAGTCTGGATGATCCTTCATCAGGGTTGAGAATCAGCAGAGATTTATACTGTGAGGGTAGGTGGGGGTGGGGGGTGGGGGGGGGGCTGTAATTGGACAAAGGGAATGTAATTTTTTTGATTTGATTTATTTATTATTGTCACATGTATTAGCATACAGTGAAAAGTATTGTTTCTTGCGTGTTATTCAGACAAAAACATACCATTCATAGAGAAGGAAATGAGAGAGTGCAGAATATAGCTACGGTCATAGCTAGGGTGTAGAGAAAGATCAACTTACTGCGAGGTAGGTCCATTCAAAAGTCTGCTTTTCCCAAGGCAGCAGGAAGTGTAGACAGAGTCAGTGGATGGGAGGCTGGTTTGTGCGATGGTGAAGAAAGCTGAAAAGTGTCCATTCAGTGACCAGAATATGTGAATGGCAGCACAGTACAGATGGTTAAGGGACTACCTGAGGAAGGTGGCAGTTGCCCTGAGGTGGCGGGGGAGGGAGGAGGTGGGGGGGGGGGGGAGAGGGGGGGGGGCGGGGGTGGATATTGGGGGCAAAATGGAGAGCTGGAATGGAGAAGTAGAAAAATGGATGTGAGAAAGAAGGATGAAAAAAATGGATGAATGAGATGAAGGGAAGAAATGGAATAAAATAAATGGAAATGGGGTGAAGGTGGAGGGGAGAGTTCTTCCTCTGAAGTTGTTGAAATCAGTGTTCAGTCCGGGACGCTATAAAGCGCCCAATCGGAAGATGAGGTGCTGTTCCTCCAGTTTGCGTTGGGGTTCACTGGAACATTGCAAAAGGTCCAGGATGGACATGTGGGCAGGGGAGCAGGGTGGGGCGTTGAAGTGGCAAGCGACAGGAAGGTCTGGGTCCTGCTTGCGGACGGATCGAAGGTGTTCAGCAAAGCGGTCGCCCAGTCTCTCTGATGTAGAGTAGCCGGCATTGGGAACAGCCCGGATATGATGCTGGGATAGGCACCATTCAGCCCACCCACTGAGCGAGACAGCAGGAAGCCCCTGACTGTGTAATTAATGCCACGGGGGCAACAGGATACTGTGGGATTTCCTCTCAGCTTTCACAGCAAGAGTCACTCACCTGTACATTAAAACAGGTTCATTTCCAAGATCACAAAGCCATGTCACAGACTCTGCCAGTCCCACCCAGGCACTTGGAGTCAGCATGTGTATATACTCTGAATATGATTCCCAAACCTGCTCTCACTGGGGACAACTATGCATAATTACCAATTTAAAACACACATTTCACTGTGACACAAACTCAGCATTAACGCCTGTCCCCGCTCCTGCTGTGAGGCTTAGTCCCGGGGGGCGGTGAATTCTGCCCATTAACTCTCTCTTCACAGATGCTACCAGACCTGCTGAGTTTTACCAGCATTTTCTGTTTTTATTTCAGATTTCCAGCCTCTGCAGTATTTTGATTTTATGATTGTTATGAAGGAGGTTCTGGTTGGAACTGAACCTGTAAATGATATGGTTGGAAATTTCTGGCTGTTTGCTGCCAATGAGGACAGAGAATTCGACGCTCAGCCAAATCTCCGTTCACTGCAGCGGGACTGGAAAATCCTGCTGGCGTGAACAGCTGGAGAATCCTACTCCATGTCTCAGACTGATGCTTGCAGTTCGAGTATAATATTACTGAAGAGATCATGAACTTGCCTGCACACTATGATTCCTCGATGTTTATTATCCTTTGGTCCATCTGTTTTCTGATTTTGGAGAGATAATCACTTGTTCTCGATTGTCCTCTGCCGCTATCCATACTGAGAAAGCAACAGCAGATACACAGCAATTATTACATTTTCCAATTGATTGATGTTGGACAGAAATAGTATTCATACTTTCCACGCCATTGGGGAATTATTGACTTTATATGAAAGCTGCATTAAAGCAATCAATATTAGTTAGCTTTAATTATTTTCCATTTTTACAAATTTGCCTCTGGTAGATTGGAGAGCATTAAACACAATCTTACTGGCTGAGATAAAGGCAAAATACTGCAGATGCTGGAACCTGTAAAACAGAAAATGCTGGAAAATCTCAGCAGGTCTGACAGCGTCTGTGGGGAGAGAATAGAGCCAATGTTTCGAGTCTGGATGCCCCTAGAGCAGGCTCTGATGAAGGGTCATCCTGACTCGAAACGTTGGCTCTATTCTCTCCCCACAGATGCTGTCAGACCTGCTGAGATTTTCCAGCATTTTCTGTTTTTGAATCTTATTGGTTGGTTTGACTGTGATCAAAAATTTAACTTGATGGTTAAATTATGGGGCAGGATTTTCCGGTCGTCCTCTCCCCAAGTCCGGAAACTCCCGCCCGAGATCCACAGACGTTTTTATGATCCGTGTCCCGTCTGCAACGATTCCCATGGTGGACGGGATAGGGAAATTCAGCCGTGAAGTCCCTCGTTTTGTTCTTTCATTCTTCTCCTCCTGTTCTGATGCTGATGAATTAGTTAAGGGAATGTTCCAGAAGAGTCAGCCTGTGTCTGAGTCTGGGCAACAAGTGTCAGGGTTCTGTTTGACTGGGGACATTATCGAGTTTAATGCCATCCTTACTCACACAATATCCATGTGTTTTTCAGCTAAAGGTAAAAGCAAAAACTACAGGAAATCTAAAATGAAAACTACTCAACAGGTCAGGCAGCATCTATGGAGACAGAGACAGAGTTAATGATCAGGTTAATAACTGAAGTCACTGGATTGTGATCAAGGACTGGGAATTGTCACTGAGTTATCTCCCAGTCTAGGAACATTGAAAACAATCATAGGCAACCGTCCCAACACCTGGCTGCTAATTAATTCCTTTGTGTTTGATTATATGGCCTAGTGGTATTATCGCTAGACTATTAATCTAGAAACTCAGCTAATGTTCTGGGGACCGGGGTTCGAATCCCGCCACGGCACATGATGGAATTTGAATTCAATAAAAAATATCTGGAATTAAGAATCTACTGATGACCATGAAACCATTGTTGATTGTTGGAAAGACCCAGTTGTTCACTAATGTCCTTTAGGGAAGGAAATCTGCTGTCCTTACCTGGTCTGGCCGACATATGAGTCCAGACCCACAGCAATGTGGTTGACTCTTAACTGTCCTTTGAACAACATGCTAGCCCAGCCAGTGATGCCCATGTCCAGCTTCCCACTGGTACAGGCATGGAGTGGTTTCCCAGCAGTTTGGCTGTATGAGTGCATCCAGTTTCCCAATAATTCAGCTGCAGGATGGTGTCCCAGATCACTACAGTAAGAAGTCTCACAACACCAGGTTAAAGTCCAACAGGTTTATTTGGTAGAACAAGCCACCAGCTTTCGGAGCGCTGCCCCTTCATCAGGTGACAGCCAACATTCGGCAGCGACATTCAGCCCCAACAAGGGGCAGCGCTCCGAAAGCTAGTGGCTCGTGCTACCAAATAAACCTGTTGGACTTTAACCTGGTGTTGTGAGACTTCTTACTGTGCTTACCCCAGTCCAACGTCGGCATCTCCACAGCATGGTCCCAGATCATGACAAGACAAACTAAAGTTTAGAAATTATGGGGACTTTCAACTTTTCTGGTGGGTTGGGGTGGGAGATGCGCATCGCCAGCCTTGTTCCGGGATTTTGCGCATGCACCAGGAATGCATGCGGCTCTCCCAGAGCCAGAGAACAGTCGCCGGTCAGACCACGCTGGAAACCGGCAGGAAGGCAGGTAACTTCCTGGTCCCAATTGAATCTCCCACCCTGCTAGGAGTACTTCATTCCAGCGGGGTTTAGAGTAGTTCCTCACGTTCGGGGAACTAGCGGGAGACCCCGCGGGAATGAAGGGGGGGGCAATTGGGGCTCCCCAAGGGGTCGGGTGGCAGGAGGGTGGTGCCCTCTGGGCACTCTGGCAGTGCCCAAGGAGCAAAGTGCCCATGCCCAAGGGGCACCTTGGTACTGCCCATTGGGCATCAGGCAGTGCCAAGGGGGTGGGACCTATTGTGGACGGGGCCTACGGGTGATCGGTGAGGGTCAGGGGTCCCGCTGCACGGCGATCAGTCTGGGATGGAGGGAGGGCAGTGATTGGGTCGTGCTGGGGGCTGGTGAGTCTGCTGGGGTGAGGGCCTGCCTCCTGGGGGGGCAGGGGAATTCTGACCCGGGGGGGCCGGGGGGAGGGGGGGGTCTGCTGGGGTGAGGGGGATGGGGGGATCACCACTGCTGGGTCAGGGGGGCTGGACATCGGGGTGCTCTGGGATGGAGGGTCAGGGCTGGCCTGGGAATTGTTGTGGGGGCCATGATCAGGCCGTGGGGGGGGGGGGGGGGGGGGGGGGTGTTGGGGGGTCAGCACTGCGGGGGTCCCGGGCTGGCCAGCGACCGAGCTGGCCAGCAAACGGGGAATCTGACAGATCGGGGCCACTGCGCATGCAATGGAATATTTCCCGCTGAATTGTTGGGCCGAATGCTGGCTGGCCAGTTGCTTGAAATGATCTTATCAGCATCTTTCAGGCAGGTGAATCCTACCTGACAGTCGCTGCCAGCACCAACGGGAAACATTCCCATTTTCCCACCGGCGTGGACACTTAGCCTCAAAACAGGAGAATCTACAGACTCAACCATGCTGCTAACTTTGAATAGAAACTTTAGATTCGGATTTTATTGCTTTCTGGAATATTCTACAGCTGGATCGTGGGTCTCATCGTGATCTGGGACACCGTCCTGCAGCTGAATTGTTGGGCCGGTTTGTTGTCCGATGCTCCATTCACAGGGCATCAGAATTCCCGCCGGCCTTCTGTATGAGTTGGAGAATCGGCTCCTACATCTCAATATGATCTTTATTTTCCAGGTTTTTTTTTGAGTTTATGAATTTGTAAGTACAAATTAGATTGGCAAAGTGTTCCAGATCGATGAATCTCATTCCTCAAAAGGGCAGGTCATGTTTAACTAATTTGGTGGAATTCTTTGAGAACATTACATGTGCAGTGGACAATGGGGAACCTGTGGATGTGGTGTATCTGGATTTCCAGAGGGCATTTGACAAGGTGCCGCACCAAAGACTGCTACATAAGTTGAAGGTGCATGGTGTTTCAGGTAATGTATTAGCATGGATAGAGGATTGGTTAACTAACAGAAAGCAAAGAGTGGGGGTAAATGGGTGTTTTTCTGGTTGGCGATCAGTCATTAGTGGTGTGCCTCAGGGATCAGTGTTGGGACTGCAATTGTTTACAATTTACATAGATGATTTGGAGTTGGGGACCAAGTGTAGTGTGTCAAAATTCGCAGATGACACTAAGTTGGGTGAAAGAGCAAAGTGTGCAGAGGACGCTGAAAGTCTGCAAAGGAAGATAGATAATCTAAGTGAGTGGGCGAGGGTCTGGCAGATGGAGTACAATGTTGGTAAATGTGAGGTCATCCATTTTGGTAGGAATAACAGCAAAATGGACTATTATTTAAATGGTAAAAAATTGCAGCATGCTACTGTGCAGAGGGACCTGGGTGTCCTTGTGCAGGAATCTCAAGGAGTTGGTTTGCAGGTGCAGCAAGTAATTAAGAAGGCAAATGGAATTTTGTCCTTCATTGCTAGAGGAATGGAGTTTAAAAACAGCGAGGTTATGTTGCAGCTGTATAAGGTGCTGGTGGGGCCACACCTGGAGTACTGTGTACGGTTTTGGTCTCCTTACTTGAGAAAGGATATACTGGCACTGGAGGGGGTGCAGAGGAGATTCACTAGGTTGATTCTGGAGTTGAGAAGGTTGGCTTATGAGGAGAGACTAAGTAGACTGGGGCTATACTCATTGGAGATCAGAAGAATAAGGGGAGATCTTATAGAAACATATAAGATTATGAAGGGAATAGGTAAGATAGAAGCAGGGAAGTTGTTTCCACTGGCGGGTGAAACTAGAACTAGGGGGCAAAGCCTCAAAATAAGGGGAAGCAGATTTAGGATTGAGTTGAGGAGGAACTTCTTCACACAAAGGGTTGTGAATCTGTGGAATTCCCTGCCCAGTGAAGCAGTTGAGGCTACCTCATTGAATGTTCTTAAAGCAAGGATAGATAAATTTTTGAACAGTAAAGGAATTAAGGGTTATGGTGAGCGGGTGGGTAAGTGGAGCTGAATCCACAAAGATCAGCCTTGATCTTATTGAATGGCGGAGCAGGCTCGAGGGGCCAGATGGCCTACTCCTGCTCCTAATTCTTATGTTCTTATGAAAACGGCCTCCAGTTTTGAGTTAACGGTGCGGCACTAACTCAGCTTTCAGGACCATTTCATTTCATCTCCTTTAACTGGTGTTGTACCTGACAACCGGAATACTTTGGTGATAGTGTCAGTGAGTTAAAATGTCAGATCTTCATCTGATGAACCCAGGAATGTGAGGAATTAACACCTAACTTGAAGCTCCCACGCAAATATAGAACACTGCCAAGTTCCAGAAATTAATTCGAGTGATCTTATCAACCCTGATGAAGGCGCAATGCTTTCTGCTCATTCTCAGTGGCAACAAGTAAAAGATAAAAATAAGGCAACAGAAAATGGAATATTAAAGGAATGGCGAATGTAACCAGTGATGTTGGTGCTTTCCACTTTTCTCTCCTCCAGTCCTGAAGGCCCAGCCTTGTCCTGGGACATGCTCCATCGGTGAGTTCAAATCAAGGGCATTTAGAGTCAACACATGGGGATCAGAAACCCACACAAAGCACAGCAATGGGGGTCCCTTCACTTCCGAATGTGAATGATGTATTTGGGTGTTTCTGACAATTTGACGATCATTATTCTTGGTCAGGGATGACCTTCTTTAATAAATTCCATTTCACATCTTGCCAAGGAATTGCTCGCTAGCAAACAGGAAATGGAACAAAGGATGGATCTCCAGCCCTGGATCCAGACAGCGGGGCCAATGGAAGTGGCCACAATAATGACAATAGCTGGAATCACTGAATTCAGCATGGATTGGGCTGGCGATTGTCTCACCTGGTGCCTCTGTACTGTACAAACTGGAGCCAACTCGGATGATTGGGTGGAATTTGTTATCCTGACTAAAGATCACATCATCAAAAGGACAAGATAACTTCAGCCGGAATTTTACACCCCTCCCAGAAAGGGGTTGGTGGGGAGGGTGGGATTATGTGGGATGGGTGGCGGGGGGGTGGGGTGGTGGCCATGCCTATCACCTACCCACCTCTGCTGGGCTCTTATCCATAGTGATGTTGATACTGGGCAGCTTGTCCAGCCATGGGCGAATTGAGGCCTTTAAACGGCGACTTGATGAAGTTTGCAGACTTGGGGTGCGGTCCCTCCTGTTTGTGAACCTTGTTCCCAGTGGTGGCCGGAGGTAGATGAAAGGGACACCATAGCTGAAAGCCCAAGCTGCCTGGCCTCCCAATCACCAAAGCCTCATTCCCCCTCAAGGTAGGTATCTGACTGGTCA
The DNA here is from genome assembly GCF_964213995.1 of Mustelus asterias. Taxonomy (NCBI): domain Eukaryota; kingdom Metazoa; phylum Chordata; class Chondrichthyes; order Carcharhiniformes; family Triakidae; genus Mustelus; species Mustelus asterias. Next base: position 79,749,425 of record NC_135821.1, read on the forward strand.
TGAAGGGACATCCCACTTACCTTCCAGGCTGGCCCCTCCAGGCTCCTCAGCAAGAACTGACCATTCTTGTGGCACTTTTAAATTTTTAAAAATTCATTCATGGACACCATCTATTGCCCTAACCTAATTACCCTTGCGAGGGTGGTGGTGAGCTGCCTTCTTGAACCGTTGCAGTCTCTGAGGTGTAGGTACACCCACAGTGCTGTTAGAGAGGGAATTCCAGGGTTTTGACCCAGTGACAGTGAAGGAACAGTGATATATTTCCAAGTCAGGATGTTGAGTGACTTGGAGGGGAACCTCCAGATGGTGGAGTTCCCAGGTATCTGCTGCTCTTGTCCTTCTAGATGGTAGTGGTCAAGGGTTTGCAGGGTGCTGTCTAAGGAACCTTGGTGAGTTCTTGCTATGCATCTTGTAGATGGTACACACAGCTGCCACTGTTTGTAGGCAGTGGAGGGAGTGAATGTTTGTGGAAGGGGTAGCAAGCAAGAACCTTTGACAAAGGGTCATCTGGACTTGAAATGTCAGCCCTTTTCCCTCCTTACAGATGCTGCCAGACCTGCTGAGATTTTCCAGCGTTTTCTCTTCTGGTAGCATTCAAGAAGCTTGCTTTGTCCTGGATGGTGTCGAGCTTCTTGAGTGTTGTGGGAGCTGCACCCATCCAGGCAAGTGGGGACCATTCCATCGCACTCCTGTCTTGTGCCTTGTAGATGGTGGACAGGCTTTGGGGAGTCAGGAGGTGAGTTACTCTCTGCAGGATTCCTAGCCTTTGACCTGCTCTGGTACCCACAGTATTTATATGGCTAGTCTAGTTCAGTTTCTGGTCAATGGTAACCCCCAGGGTGTTGATAGTGGGGGATTCAGTGAATCTGGTCACGGATTTATGGGAAGGGGGATGCAGACTCACGTCTGCCGGTTGAGTTGGGAACGCAGGTCCACTGGCTCCATGTAAAATTCAGCCCATGTATCGATTCTCTATGGTACTGGAGGGGAAACTAGCTGTGAGCTGAGAGAGTTTGACCCAATGGTAAATCTGCAGCTCTGCAGTAAGGTCTGTCAATTGATGTTGATATCATCAGCATGTACATAATGCAACGTAAACAGGAAAACACCACCAACTGCCTGCTCTCAGGAATATGATGTCGGGAGTCAGGAGGTTACAGGGCCAAGATCTAACATTTGAGATTCTTGCAGTCAGTATGTTCTGATCTAACCTCGATAAACATTCACCACACGAGGAGGAAGGGTTGACAGGTGCAGCAAGTTAGTGAGAACATCAAAGATGTGTTTTATCCTCTTGCCAATTTCACTGAGTAAAGATGTTACCATTTCACTGAAGGCAGTTTAGAATTTGTCGACTTCAAGATACATGAAACATCCTGAGGATGACACTCGCAATCCATTTCATTGCTACAGAGAATATAGACCAAACTGTGTGACCATTATAGTCATTAACATGGCAGGGTGATACTTTCTGAAACACTTTAACTAGAGTGATGCTTGCAGAAATGCTGAAGAACTGTGTCCCTGTGTGATGTAACTGAGTTGCGTCTCCTTTTGTTGAATATGGACATATTTGTTGAATATGAGAAAAAAGGGCGGCATGGACAAGTTGGGCCGAAGGGCCTGTTTCCATGCTGTAAACCTCTATGACTCTATGGACATTCACAGCATGGAATCTCTGTGGGGAGTGCACCAGTTTTATCACATAGAACATAGAACATTACAGCGCAGTACAGGCTCTTCGGCCCTCGATGTTGCGCCGACCAGTGAAACCAATCTAAAGCCCCTCTAATCTACACTATTCCAATATAAGAACATAAGAACATAAGAAATAGGAGCAGGAGTAGGCCATCTAGCCCCTCGAGCCTGCCCCGCCATTCAATAAGATCATGGCTGATCTGACGTGGATCAGTACCACTTACCCGCCTGATCCCCATAACCCTTAATTCCCTTACCGATCAGGAATCCATCCATCCGCGCTTTAAACATATTCAGCGAGGTAGCCTCCACCACCTCAGTGGGCAGAGAATTCCAGAGATTCACCACCCTCTGGGAGAAGAAGTTCCTCCTCAACTCTGTCTTAAACCGACCCCCCTTTATTTTGAGGCTGTGTCCTCTAGTTTTAACTTCCTTACTAAGTGGAAAGAATCTCTCCGCCTCCACCCTATCCAGCCCCCGCATTATCTTATAAGTCTCCATAAGATCCCCCCTCATCCTTCTAAACTCCAACGAGTACAAACCCAATCTCCTCAGCCTCTCCTCATAATCCAAACCCCTCATCTCCGGTATCAACCTGGTGAACCTTCTCTGCACTCCCTCCAATGCCAATATATCCTTCCTCATATAAGGGGACCAATACTGCACACAGTATTCCAGCTGCGGCCTCACCAATGCCCTGTACAGGTGCATCAAGACATCCCTGCTTTTATATTCTATCCCCCTCGCAATATAGGCCAACATCCCATTTGCCTTCTTGATCACCTGTTGTACCTGCAGACTGGGCTTTTGCGTCTCATGCACAAGGACCCCCAGGTCCCTTTGCACGGTAGCATGTTTTAATTTGTTTCCATTGAGATAGTAATCCCATTTGTTATTATTTCCTCCAAAGTGTATAACCTCGCATTTCTCAACGTTATACTCCATTTGTCATATCCTCGCCCACTCACTCAGCCTGTCCAAATCTCTCTGCAGATCTTCTCCGTCCTCCACACGATTCACTTTTCCACTTATCTTTGTGTCGTCTGCAAACTTCGTTACCCTACACTCCGTCCCCTCCTCCAGATCATCTATATAAATGGTAAATAGTTGCGGCCCGAGTTCCGATCCCTGCGGCATGCCACTAGTTACCTTCCTCCAACCGGAAAAACACCCATTTATTCCGACTCTTTGCTTCCTGTCGGATAACATATCATCCATATGTTTATCCAATAACCACTTGAACGCTCTCAACGTTGACGAGTCCACCACTGCTGCAGGCAGGGCATTCCACGCCCTTACTACTCTCTGAGTAAAGAACCTACCTCTAACATCTGTCCTATATCTCTCACCCTTCAGTTTAAAGCTATGTCCCCTCGTGCTAGCCAACACCATCCGAGGAAAAAGGCTCTCACTATCCACCCTATCTAATCCTCTGATCATCTTGTATGCCTCTATTAAGTCACCTCTTAACCTTCTTCTCTCTAACGAAAACAACCTCAGGCCCCTCAGCCTTTCCTCATACGATTTTCCCACCATACCAGGCAACATCCTGGTAAATCTCCTCTGCACCCTTTCCAACACTTCCACATCTTTCCTATAATACAGCGACCAGAACTGTACGCAATACTCCAAATGCGGCCGCACCAGAGTTTTGTACAGCTGCAACATGACCTCCTGGCTCCGAAACTCAATCCCTCTACCAATAAAAGCTAACACACCGTACGCCTTCTTAACAACCCTATCAACCTGGGTGCCAACTTTCAGGGATCTATGCACATGGACACCCAGATCCCTCTGTTCATCCACACTACCAAGTATCTTACCATTAGCCCAGTACTCTGTATTCCTGTTACTCCTTCCAAAGTGAATCACCTCACACTTTTCCGCATTAAACTCCATTTGCCACCTCTCAGCCCAGCTCTGCAGCTTATCTATGTCTCTCTGTAACCTGCCACTTCCCTCCGCACTGTCTACAACTCCACCGACTTTAGTGTCATCCGCAAATTTACTAATCCATCCTTCCACGCCCTCATCCAAGTCATTAATAAAAATGACAAACAGCAGTGGCCCCAAAACAGATCCTTGCGGTACACCACTGGTAACTGAACTCAAGGATGAATATTTCCCATCAACCACCACCCTTTGTTTTCTTACAGCTAGCCAATTCCTGATCCAAACCACTAAATCACCCTCAATCCCACATGTCTGCAGCAGTTAAAGAAGGTGATTCACCATCACCTTGAGGACAGTTAGGATTGAGTCAGATGCTGGCCCAGCCGTCGAAGCTCACATCCCATGAAAACAAAACCCAGGAGGTGAGGATGTAAGGGTGGGAATCGACAGAAACATCCTTAGAAATGGGAAACCCACCTACAACCCACTAGGTCATTTCTCTTCCTAACTGCAGTCGGTTCGGAGTTGGGTGGGTTTCCTGTTCCTGTGGGATGGGCCAGATTTCAGCAATTCTTTCTATTGGACGAGCTTTGGTGAAAGCAGGAAGCAGTGCGAGTGCTCAGCACAGCTGGACCCAGCTAATAAATGCTCTCTCAGAACGGCTTGAACGCCAACAGGAAGAGGAGTGCTCCCTCCGCAACCTAACCCCCTCCTCCATCATGATCCAATATTCCTACTCCTGCCCTTGGTAGTCTCCACCCGCCCCCCCCCCCCCCCCCCCCCCATTCCCACCCTGATGATCACTCCCTTCCCCCCTCTCTCTAGTTTTTGTTCTTCCTGGACTGCACGGTGGCACAGTGTTTGGCATTGCTGCCTCACAGAGCCAGGGACCTGAGTTCAATTCCGGCCTCGGGTGTATCTGTCAGTGTAGAGTTTGCACATTCTCCCCGTGTCTGCATGGGTTTCCTCCGGGTGCTCTGGTTTCCTCCCACAGTCCAAAGATGTGCAGGTTAGGTGGATTGGCCGTGCTAAATTGCCCCTTAGTGTTAGGTGGATTAGCAGGGTAAATATGTGGGGTTACAGGGATAGGACCTGGGTGGGATTATTGCTGGTGCAGACTCGATGGGTTGAATGGCCTCCTTCTGTACTGTGGGGATTCTATGGTTCTATGATTCTATTCTGGCAAAGCATTTCCCAGCCTCCCGCCAGCCAGCTAGTTTTCCCAATCTGCTTAATGTATTCCTGGCTGTATTCCCACATTCGACTTTCCATAAACCTGAGGTCATCCCGAACTCTGTGCCTGAACTTGAAGCAAATCATGTTCTCCCATCACTGACCCATGTTAACTTCTAGTCAAGCAATGTCTTAACTTTAAAGTTCTCATCCTTGTTTTCAGATTCCTCCATGCTCTCATCCCTCCCACCCTCCCCCCACTCCACAATCCTCGGAGATGTCCGCACTCTCTAATTCTGGCCTCTTGAACATTCCTGATTTTAATCACGCCGCCATTGGTGGCCGTGCCTTCTGCTGCCTGGGCCCCAAGCTCTGGAACTCCCTCCCTCAGCCTCTCCACCTCCGTACCTTTCCTTCTTCAAGGTCCTAAAACTTACTTTCCGGAACAGTCTCTCCTCATAACTGGTAGCAGTTGGGTAAATCCACTGTCCTCTTTTAAAAAACTAAATATCCTTTCTCTCGAGAAGCAGCCAAAACTGCACAGACAGATCCTTATTATGCACAAATTTGTCACGAAAAGAGCAATTATAATTATTTACTCTTGTACCTCATGCCCCGAGAAAAACACACAGAATGCGGCTAGCTTTAATGCTTTATATTCCTTCAGTAGATTGTGATGCAGGTTAATAAAAAGGCAATCCAAACATTAGGCTTTATTCCTCAAGGGAATATTGAATCCATATTGGACCATTGTATTGTTACAGTAAGAAGTGTCATAACACCAGGTTAAAGTCCAAGAGGTTTATTTGGAATCACGAGCTTACGGAGCACTGCTCCTTCATCAGGTGAGTCAAGGTTACATTCACCTGATGAAGGAGCAGTGCTCCAAAAGCTCGTGATTCCAAATGAACCTGTTGGATTTTAACCTGATGTTGTGAGACTTCTTACTGTGCCCACCCAACACTGGTATCTCCACATCATTGTTCTGCTAGACGAGGGGCTGTACTCTATGAGCCCACACTGGGCATGGTTTCGGTGGGGATGAGAACAAAAAATAGGGTGGGTGCCCACCTACCACCATCCCACCCACACCTGAGTTCACCCCCATAATACAAGGGTTAGACTAGCACCAAACTCGGCAACTTCCCTCCCTGACCTGCTCCCTGGTCAAGAACCCGGACTTATTGGCGGAACTTTACTGCTCCACGGGAATTGGGGCGGGTGAGGGGCGGGCAATAGAAAGGTCCATTGACCCCGGGGGGGGGGGGCGGATTTTATGGTTTCGGGATGAGTGAGGCTGTAAGGCCCCGCCCAGTGCCTCCCGGATCCATGAGCCTTCTCCGCATGGACATGATCTTGGTGATGCCGGGACTTGGTGATGCCGGTCCAAAGATGTGCGGGTTAGGTTGATTGGCCAGGTTAAAAATTGCCCCTTAGAATTCTGAGATGCGTAGGTTAGAGAGATTAGCGGGTAAATATGTGGGGGTAGGGGCTGGGTGGGATTGTGGTCGGTGCAGACTCGATGGGCCGAATGGCCTCCTTCTGCACTGTAGGGTTTCTATGTTTCTATGTTTCTATGACTGAGGGAGCTGCTGTTATGGCTGTGGGTCAGGCAGGCATGGTGAGAATCGGATCCTTGCTGACTTTGCTCCAGGGCCACAAGCTGCCCACCCCAGTTATCACACTCAGCCTCACACTGGGAGAACCGTGTGCAATTCTGGTCAGCGGATTATGAAATGGAAATGGAGATATTGATGAAGGTGCACAAAGAATCCAGAAGGATGTTTAAGGTTATTCCTGTCAGAGAGGATGAATGATCTCGTGCATGTTCCTCATGAAAGGAGAAGACTGCAGAGGTCACCTGATAGAAGATTACCACCAGAAATCCAAGAGGAAACTCAGGACTGGGAACGAAATCTCCAATGGGATGTCAGGGGAGAGGCCAGTGGGGGAGGAAGATCCAGCAACCACCGGGATTTAAGGGGGGATACCCAAAGTGAGAGGGGTCTTCTGCCGATACTGGGAATGATCACCTGTATATTATAGATATATCATTGAAGAGTGGGGCAGTGACATGTACTTTGAGAGAATGTCTCCACTATTCAATTACAGTGAGATTATCCATCCCATCCCAGAGATTTAAAACAATGGACAGATTTATTTCCTATCCTACCAGCTGAGTTGAGAGAGGAGATGATTTTCTCCTCTCTTCATTTGGAGGAGCTGGAGGGTCCCCATTGATTAGTTAAACATCACTAACAGGCGACGATTGAATATCTCTCGTGCTGGGATTGTGTTGGCCTGGTTTGAGTGAATTTAATCCTCAAACATGCAGAATGAATATCAGTAGTAAGTGATGATCAAAAGGCATTGAAGCGCTGTAAAGGAGTTCAGGAGACAGTCAGATGCTTTGGAGAGAGAGCTGCAAAGGTAACAAAGTGAATTATAGGTCAGACAAAATGGAGTGGTTTGCTGGTCACATCACTTCCTGCTCTTAAAGTTTCTCTGCCCCTGTAGTGAAACCACGTCTTCCATTCAGCATTGGATGTACAAGCTCTTCTCTCCCACCCTTGCAGAAATCGGCAACAAGATGCTATAAGTTTTAAGTTTATTTATTATTATCACAAGTAGGCTTACATTAACATTGCAATGAAGTTACTGTGAAAATCCCCTAGTTGCCACGCTCTGGCGCCCGTTCGGGGACACTGAGGGAGAACTTAGCATGGCCAATGCACCCTAACCAGCACGTCTTTTGGACTGTGGGAAGAAACCAGAACACTCGGACGAGACCCACACATACACAGGGAGACCCACACATACACACTGACAGTGATCCAAGCCGGGAATCGAACCCGGATCCCTGGCGCTGTGAGGCAGCAGTTCTAACCACTGTGCCACCTTGCCACTCTGGAGAGAGATCAGGAGTCAGGCTCAGAGTGACTGTAATGTGGGCAAGGGAGGCTGAGGGTGGAGAGAGGGTGATGTGGGAGGTAGCAGTGATGGTAGGTTTGTGGGTGAAGTGATGTGAGTGGTGGCAATGTGGTTTCAGGATGCATGCTCCTGCTTCTCCTCCTGGCTCTGCAGTCAGCTCAGTTACTTTGCTTCTTGGCTCAGCCTTGGAGTTAATGTCTTCCCTGAGTGCAGCCAGATGTGGAGATGCCGGTGTTGGACTGGGGTGAACACAGTAAGAGTTTTAACAACACCAGGTTAAAGTCCAACAGGTTTATTTAGTAGCAAATGCCATTAGCTTTCGGAGCGCTGCTCCTTCGTCTCTGTGCACTGTTTGAGAGCACATTTCCACTCCATCTGACAAAGGAACAGCGCTCCGAAAGCTAATGGCATTTGCAGCCAGATGCACAGATTCAGCGTTACCTCACACTCACTCAACCCAATGTTTCATCTCTGCCCAGTATATTAGGCACTCGCAGCCAGAATTTGTGCACAAACTTCCTGAGCACCCTATTGGAGTCTTAACATCCCAGAAGCTCCAGAAGTGGCCATTCTGGTTGCTCTAAGGTGATCACTGCAGTGAGGCACAATGCTTGTTATTTTTGGATGATTGCATCCAGCAAGGTTTGATTGATTGAACTAACTGAATCTGATCATAACTGTCACATTGTGTGTTCACTTTACTCTGGAAATTAATGATTCAGATCAAACCTCTCCTTACTTGCTGACAATTTGGTTCAACCTTAGAGAGATGGAACTAATACTGATGCTAAAGAAATGGGCGGCACGGTAGCACAGTGGTTAGCACTGCTGCTTCACAGCTCCAGGGTCCCGGGTTCGATTCCCGGCTCGGGTCACTGTCTGTGTGGAGTTTGCACATTCTCCTCGTGTCTGCGTGGGTTTCCTCCGGGTGCTCAGGTTTCCTCCCACAGTCCAAAGATGTGCGGGTTAGGTTGATTGGCCAGGTTAAAAATTGCCCCTTAGAGTCCTAAGATGCGTAAATGAGAGGGATTAGCGGGTAAATATGTGGGGGTAGGGCCTGGGTGGGATTGTGGTCGGTGCAGACTCGATGGGCCGAATGGCCTCCTTCTGCACTGTAGGGTTTCTATGACTTCTATGGTTGTGTGCTGCTAAATCTCTGGAATATCTGTCAGACGGTTAAATGAAGTGCGAGTCAAATTCTATAATAATAGGAAGATGCACGTGACTGACTCTGAGGAAATGTTTGTGTTGGACCCAGATTGGTAGCGGTGGCTTTGTTAGCTGACATTTGTGATGCATTTTGCAAACTTTGCAACATAAACATACGCAGGAGGTATTTTCAAATCAACGTGGGTGGCTCTTCCTGAGCATGATGCAACTTGGCTTCAGATGAAATGCTACTTTTTAGAAATAAGAGACGTTGGTGTGGAGAGAGTTGTGGTGTTTCAGGGCCTGCCGGTGTCAGCATGTAGACGGTACAGGTGAATCCATGGCGTTGCTGCACCCGATGAGATGTGCATCGTGATCTGCTGATGTTACTGCAATGCAGTTTACGCTAATCTGCAATTTTGAGAACCTTCCCTCCTGCACTATCTGCTGTGACAGGATTTGTGCCTCTCTATGTTTCAATTCATTTGCCCAATGATAATCACCATGCCAGAAGCAGCATTGTGCAGAGTGTCAACAGGTCTGTCTCACATATCTGGCCTAACAGATTCTCATTTAAGTAATTATTTTATGCAATATCATCATCAGATATTAAGCAAACATTACAGCCAATTTATAAGCAGTTAATTTTCTCAAAACAGTATCTGAGATGAATGATCAGTGTAGGTTTTTTTTAACAGTGTTGTTTGAGAGGGATGTTGGTGAGGAATCTGTTTTATTCAGCGTTATCTCACACTCACTCAACCCTTCAATCCAGTGATAATTTCAGCTGTGCATCTCTCAGTAGAACATCTGAGCTCAGAATTCACATCGTTTGGAATGGGAATGGAGGGTGGCACATGGAATATACATCAGTTTGGTTAATATAGATCATAGAATCCCTACAGTGCAGAAAGAGGCCATTCAGACCATTGAGCCTGCATTGTAAACAATCCTACCCAGCCCCTATCCCCTTAACACAATGTATTTACCCTGTTAATCCCCTTGACACTGAGGGGCAATTTACCATGGCCAATCCACCTAACCCGCACATCTTTGGACTGTGGGCAGAAACCGGAGCACCCGGACGAAACCCACGCAGACACGGGGAGAACGTGCAAACTCCACACAGACAGCGACCCAAAGCTGGAATTGAACCTGGGTCCCTAGCACTGTGAGGCAGCAGTGCCAACCACTGTGCCACCGCATTGCCCCTGATGATCTACACCTTTCAGTCATCAAGTTGTGGATTCAAATACCATTCTGGGACTTGAGCACCAATCAATGGGTATCTGTTCTCCTTGGAAGGAGGAGGGGAGTGTGATCTCTTTCAAACTATCTTGTCTCCAGGAAGATGAAATCAAGAATGCAGATTCAGAACTACTGGAGAGTGGCAAATGTTGTGCCTTTGTTTAAAAAGGGGCTGCAGGGAAAAGCCTGGGAACTACAGGCCAATGAGCCTCACATCCGTGGTGGGTAAGTTGTTGGAAGGTATTTTGAGAGACAGGATTTACAGGAATTTAGAGACGCAAGGACTGATCGGGACAGTCAGCGTGGCTTTGTGAGTGCAAAATCAGGTCTCACAAATTTGACTTGAGTTTTTTGAAGGGGTAACAAAGAAGGTAGATGAGGGCAGTGCAGTTGATGTTGTCTACATGGACTTTAGCAAGGCCTTTGACAAGGTACCGCATGGTAGGTTGTTGCATAAGGTTAAATCTCACGGGATCCAGGGTGAGGTAGCTAAATGGATACAAAATTGGCTACTTGACAGAAGCCAGAGGGTGGTTGTAGAGGGTTGTTTTTCAAACTGGAGGCCTGTGACCAGCGGTGTGCCTCAGGGATCAGTGCTGGGTCCACTGTTATTTGTCATTTATATTAATGATCTGGATGAGAATATAGGAGGCATGGTTAGTAAGTTTGCAGATGACACCAAGATTGGTGGCATAGTGGACAGTGAAGAAAGTTATCTCGGATTTCAACGGGATCTTGATCAATTGGGCCAGTGGGCTGATGAATGGCAGATGGAGTTTAATTTGCGAGGTGATGCATTTTGGTAGATTGAACCAGGGCAGGACTTACTCAGTTAATGGTAGTGCGTTGGGGAGAGTTACAGAACAAAGAAATCTAAAGGTACATGTTCATAGCCCCTTGAAAGTGGAGTCACAGGTGGACAGAGTGGTGAAGAAGGCATTCAGCGTCAAACCCATTGACCTCTTGCCCCTGCCATTCTGTAACCATCCTGCCCCTAATCCCCAACACATAACCAGGTCCACCTCTATCTGCCAATCTGCAATCCCACCAATCTTTCCACTCACGGGCCTATTGATTCAAGCCTGAACAATCATCCACCCCATTGCCAATCCAATCACTCAGTCAATTTTACATTCTTTACTCCAGATATGCAAACCATGCTTGGTTTCATTGGTCAGAACATTGAATACAGGAGTAGGGACGTCTTGTTGAAGTTGTACAAGACATTGGTAAGGCCACACTTGGAATACTGTGTACAGTTCTGGTCACCTTATTATAGAAAGGATATTATTAAACTAGAAAGAGTGCAGAAGAGATCTACTAGGATGCTACTGAGACTTGATGATTTAAGTTATAAAACCATCAAGTTCCGGTAGCATCCTAGTAAATCTCTTTGTTCTTTGTCTATAAAATAATGAGGGGCATAGATCAGCTAGATAATCAATATCTTTTCCCAAAAGGAGGGGAGTCTAAAACTAGAGGGCATAGGTTTAATGCGAGAGGGGAGAGTTACAAAAGTGTCCAGAGGGGCAATATTTTCACACAGAGGGTGGTGAGTGTTTGGAACGAGCTGTCAGAGGTAGTAGTAGAGGCGGGTACAATTTTGTTTTTTAAAAAGCATTTAGACAGTTACATGGGTACAATGGGTATAGAGGGATATGGGCCAAATGCGGGCAATTGGAATTAGCTTAGGGGTTTAAAAATACAGGGTGGCATGGACAAGTTGGGCCGAAGGGCCTGTTTCTATGCTGTAAACCTCTGTGACTCTATGACCCTTGTCCTTTTGTGGGAGAGTTGGTTATTGAATAATTAAACCAACAATTCCTCACTACCCCAGCTACTCACTGTCCAATATAGAAACTCGTTGGAGTTTAGGATGGGGGGGGATTTTATTGAAACTTACAGGATACTGTGAGGTTTGCATAGAGTGGACGTGGAGAGGATGTTTCCACTAGTAGGAAAAACGAGAACCAGAGGGCACAACCTCAGGCTAAAGGGACGATCCTTTAAAACAGAGATGAGGAGGAATTTCTTCAGCCAGAGAGTGGTGAATCTGTGGAACTCTTTGCCGCAGAAGGCTATGGAGGCCAGGTCATTGAGTGTCTTTAAGACAGAGATAGATAGGTTCTTGATTAATAAGGGGATCAGGGGTTATGGGGAAAAGGCAGGAGAATGGGGATGAGAAAAATATCAGCCATGATTGAATGGTGGAGCAGACTCGATGGGCCGAGTGGCCTGATTCTGCTCCTATGTCTTATGGTCTTATGGTCTAAACCTGTGGACAGTACACTGTGAACAACGCAGCTCAATGCTTAAAGAACATTGACATGCTCAATGTTGTGCGCTGCATGGGTTTGAGCTGGTTAAATACTAGCACTACTCTCCAAAGTCCCTGAAAATACGAGAATCCTTCAATCTTCGCTCTGCTATTTTACTCTGGGGCCAAAATGAATTCTTGGCGGATGGCAACTGCCCAATATATCCCAAAATACCCAGAGGAAAATCAGTGTGGCAATTTATTACTGCAATGTGTGCAGCGAGATTCCTTCATTAGGCTAAAGCGGAGATGTTTTTCTGTTGTATATGTTTCTATGAAGGAAACAAAACCCTGCAATCAGATTTTATTGATTCCCTTTCACATCAATTACCTCAGCTCAGCTATGGGGCATTCAGATTACTCAATAGCCTAGAACAGAATAGAATCCCTACAATGCAGAAGGAGGCCATTCAGCCCATTGAGTCCGCACCGACCTCAATCCCACCCAGGCCCTATTCCCATTTCCCCACATATTTACCCTGCTAATCCCCCTGACATTAAGGGGCAATTTATTATGGCCAATCAACCTCACCCACACATCTTTGAATTGTGGGAGGAAACCGGAGCACCAGGAGGAAACCCATGCAGACACGGAGAGAATGTGCAGACTCCACACAGACAGTGACCTGAGGCCAGAATTGAATCTGGATCCCTGGCGCTGTGAGGCAGCAGTGCTAACCACTGTGCCACCGTGCCGCCCCATGTGAGATTCCTGGGGTACCCCAGGACCACATCACTCCCCCAAATTGTTGTTTTGAGAGGGGTGTATTGAAAACTTGCTGTTAGAATTTCTGATGGAGAAGAAAACTGGTAAAGAAATCCAACATCCCACAGGCTTTCCACATCATTAGCAAAGTCCTGCACTTATAAATGTCAAGAGCAACTCCGCTGTCAGATGCTCATTTACAGAATTTCATAGTTTTAGAATTTGCTCATCTTGGAAAGATTGAACTTGCAGCTGGTGTGTGACCGATACACTGGATGAAGGTGACTGGTGAACACAACAGCACTTACTGTTGGCTATCCTTTATGTATCCTGTATTGCTGCAACATTTCAAAGCAAATCCACCTTGTGAGCGCACACTTTCAGATTTACTTTACGTCAAATAGTACTGATTGTACAGAGAGGTTTGTATGATTATTATTAGCTGAATTAAAATAGGATGTGTCTTATTAATCCAGTGACATTGTTAATCTGATCACTTATTTTCTGATAAAATTGTCTAAAGTGACAATCTGAGTGTATTCTTGAGGATTAACAAATGAACTCCTGTCAAATCCAGGGCAAATTTGAACAGCTGACAAACCTGTTCTCTGACACTGCTTGGCAGAATTCCCAGTTTCGATTTTCCCAGAAAAGACATTAAGAAGCGAATCTAAATTTGCCCCAAGTCCAGACCTGTGAAATTGCCTCAACTTTTCAGAGCTTGATTCTGATGTGTATATGATGCTGCACATTCTGGGGGAATGGGAGATCACAAGGACATTCTCAAGATCTGGTTACTTTGCTGGAATTTCTCTGTCTATTGTTTTTGGCAGTATTGCATTTTAAGAATAATTTAAATGTCTTGTTTAGTTGTAACCTACAGTCAGGAATAATGGACTATTATTTAAATGGTAAAAAATTGCAGCATGCTGCTGTGCAGAGGGACCTGGGTGTCCTTGTGCATGAATCACAAAGTTGGTTTGCAGGTGCAGCAGGTAATTAAGAAGGCAAATGGAATTTTGTCCTTCATTGCTCGAGGAATGGAGTTTAAAAACAGGGAGGTTATGTTGCAGCTGTATAAGGTGCTGGTGAGGCCACACCTGGAGTACTGTGTACAGTTTTGGTCTCCTTACTTGAGAAAGGATATACTGGCACTGGAGTGGGTGCAGAGGAGATTCACTAGGTTGATTCCGGAGTTGAGAGGGTTGGCTTATGAAAGAGACTGAGTAGACTGGGACTATACTCATTGGAATTTAGAAGAATGAGGGGGGGATCTTATAGAAAATTATGAAGGGAATAGATAAGATAGAAGCAGGGAGGTTATTTCCACTGGTGGGTGAAACCAGAACTAGGGGGCATAGCTCAAAATAAGGGGGAGCAGATTTAGGACTGAGTTGAGGAAGAACTTATTCACCCAAAGGGTTGTGAATCTATGGAATTCCCTGCCCAGTGAAGCAGTTGAGGCCACCTCCTTGAATGTTTTTAAGGCAAGGCTAGATAAATTTTTGAACAGTAAAAGAATTAAGGGTTGTGGTGAGCGGGCGGGTAAGTGGAGCTGAGTCCATGAAAATATCTTATTGAATGGCAGAGCAGGCCCGAGGGGCCAGATGGCCTACTCCTGCTCCTAATTCTTATGTTCTTATTTCAATGTTGCAGCAACCTTTCTTCATTTATGTTTTAAGATGCTTTTACGTTATTGTGTTTAGGATTTAAATTAAACACTCAGTAATCTGCTGCATCCACTTTATCCAGTGATCGGAGCTGAAGTTTGATTCTCAGTCTTGAGTCAGTTGTTAAGTTGGGATACGAACAGTATGAACTAGGAGCAGGAGTAGGCCACTCGGCCCCTCGATCCTGCTCCCCCATTCAGTAAGATCATGGCTGATCTGTCTGTAACCTCAACCCGACCCTGATAACCTCTCACCCCCAATGACCTTTCACTCCCAATAACCTTTCACCCCGACAACCTTTCACCCCCTTTCTTATCAAGAACCTTATGCAATGGGAAGGAATGATCATTCTGAGTTCCTGTTTCCACGGCGAATTCTTAGATCTTCCTTTGGAAATGGACTGAGAATTGATCTGACTTGGTTTAATAGTAGCAACTGTTGTAAACGTTGCCCATACTGTCGAGATTCAACATGAATAATGGCCTCTTTCTGTGAGTCTTAGAGTTGCCAAACCCCGAGGATTGTACAGGAGTCTCCAGGAATTAAACATTAATCGCCATGATGCTGTTACAGGGAACCTGGGGTGGGGGGGGGGGCGGGAAATCACAGCAGCATGAAAGAAAGGTGTGTTTTAAGAAATTCTCCTTGAACGTTTGCTTTTATTGGTCATGCATTGAAGATGGGCTGTTTGTTTGACTGTGTGAGTGGCTAGATTTTGAACTGCAGGTTATGAAGACATCCAAAAAGAATTAATAACACGAGACAAAATGTTCCGAATGGATTCCCAGCTGTGCAGGAATCCAACTCTTCAGGACAGAAAAAAAACAAACAAAATGTTTTCATAAAATTAATTTATATGAATGAAAAGGTAACATGAAGGCTGAAAAGGACATTTATTCAGTTGGTATGTCGAGATGTATATGTTAATGTGCCTATATGTATATGTTAATGTGCATATTTGACTATTAAACTAAAAGTTTATTTATTAGTCATAAATAAGGTTTTGCCGTGGAAACAGGAACTCAGAATGATCATTCCTTCCCATTGCATAAGGTTCTTGATAAGAAAGGGGGTGAAAAGTTGTCGGGGTGAAAGGTTATTGGGAGTGAAAGGTCACACTGCCATGAAGTTACTGTGAAAATCCTCTAGTCGCCACACTCCGGCACCTGTTCGGGTCAATGCACCTTACCAGCACGTCTTTCAGACTGTGGGAGGAAACCGGAGCACCCAGAGGAAACCCACGGAGACATGGGGAGAACGTGCAGACTCCACACAGAAAGCGACACAAGCTGGGAATCGAACCCGGGTCCATGGCGCTATGAGGCATCAGTGCTAACCACTGTGCCACCATGCCGCCCTATATATATATATATATATATATACATACTATATATATATTAGTGTGTCTATGTGTATATTTTCTTTTTATTCATTTGTGGGACATGGGCATCGCTGGCTGGCCAGCATTTATTGCCCATCCCCAGATGGCCTTACTGAATGGCTTTCTAAGCTATATCAGAGGGTAGTTGAGAGTCAACCACATTGCTGTGGCTTTGGAGTCACATGTGGGCCAGACCAGGTAAGGATGGCAGATTTCTTTCCCTAAAGGACATTAGTGAACCAGATGGGTTTTTCCGACAATTGACAATGGTTTCATGGTCATCAGTAGATTCTTAATTCCAGATTCTTTTTATTGGATTCAAATTCCACCACCTGCCGTGGCGGGATTCGAACCTGGGTCCCCGGAACATGAGCTGAGTTTCTGGATTAATGGTCTAGCAATAATACTGCTACGCCATTGCCTCCCCTGTATATGTTAGTGTGTCTATATGTATATGTATGTGTTAGTATGCCTATATGTATATCTATACATTAGTGTGTTTATATCTATATGTTAGTGTGTCTATATCTATATGTTAGTGTGCCTAAATGTCTATCTATATGTTAGTGTGTTTATATCTATATGTTTGTGTATCTATATCTATATGTCAGTGTGCCTATATGTATATCTATATGTTTGTGTATCTATATCTATATGTTAGTGTGTCTATGTATAGATGTTAGTGTGCCTATATGTATATCTATATGTTTGTGTATCTATATCTATATGTCAGCGTGCCTATATGTATATGTTAGTGTGCCTATATGTATATCTATATGTTTGTGTATCTATATCTATATGTCAGCGTGCCTATATGTATATGTTAGTGTGCCTATATGTATATCTATGTTTGTGTATCTATATCTATATGTCAGCGTGCCTATATGTATATGTTAGTGTGCCTATGTGTATATCTATATGTTAATGTGCCTATATGTATATGTTGTCTATTTCAATTGCTCAGTTAATTAAACGCTTTCAGAGATTTCACTGCTCCACAGAGTGTATGATGATTGGTGGGAGCTAAAGTTTGATCCTCAGTCTGTCTTGAGATGCGAGAGGCATTACAATTGTTCTCTGTGTCATGAGGCAGTGAGACTAACAAGTATCCATGCAATTAATTTCTTTCCCTCCTATATTCAGGGTTGCGTCCCATTAACAATCTCATTAAAAAGCTCGTTCCCGACAGTCAAAGACAAATCCATGTCTCCATGCGTTGCCGATACGCTTTGCTGTCACTGTCAGAGAACATTCACCTCCACCCTCATCCTTTCCAAACAATACTGGTGATTGACAGCTCACATGGATAGCAAGTCTGCCCAGAGCACACAGTGATCCGACTGTGTCAGCCTCACTGCTGCTGCCCCAGGCTGTAGAACCTGTCTTTGTTCATTAAATCCAATGGGCTTTCTCTCCAAAAATATCCCAATAACATTACCCTACACCAGTGTTTTGTTTCAAGTCAGATGATTTGGATTTTCTTACATCAGGGCTTTATATAATAGAGGATTAAAACAATAAAAATCCAAATATGCACTGAAAACAATGGCAACACAATGGGCCCTATTTTACCATTTTGATTCTAAGTGCTGGGCAGACTTGAAACTGGGAGTGTTTCAGATCCGACTTTTAGGCCCGTTCTCAGGCGCCCCTATACGCACTTTGCCTGAAAAAATATCAGCGAGTCTGAATCACGCTGCACAAGCCTGTGGGCGGAGCTTAACGCACCCAAAATCCTGAAGCTCCAATTGGCGTCTCCAACTGCACATGCGCAGAAAAAAAAATAGAATGCGGCTCCCCTGCCACATCGCGCCCGGGCCGGATAATGCCTCCCCCTGACCCCCACAGACATTATGTGGAGATGCCGGTGTTGGACTGGGGTAAACACAGTAAGAAGTCTAACAACACCAGGTTAAAGTCCAACAGGTTTATTTGGTAGCAAAAGCCACTAGCTTTCGGAACAGGCTGTTCCTTCGTCAGGTGGGTGGGAGTTCTGATTACAAACAGGGCACAAAGACACAAACTCAATTTACATGAATAATGATTGGAATGTGAGTCTTTACAGCTAATCAAGTCTTAGAGGTACAGACAATGTGAGTGGAGGGAGCATTAAGCACAGGTTAAAGAGATGTGTATTGTCCCCAGACAGGACAGCAAGTGAGATTTTGCACATCCAGGCAGGTTGTGGGGGTTACAGATAGTGTGACGTGAACCCAATATCATGTCACACTATCTGTCAGCATTTACCACTTTATCCGGCAGCTCATTCCACACTCCCACCACTCTCTGCGTGAAGAAGCCCCCCCCTAATATTCCCTTTAAACTTTTCTCCTTTCACCCTTAACCCATGCCCTCTGGTTATTTTCTCCCCTAGCCTCAGTGGAAAAAGCCTGCTTGCATTCACTCTATCTATACCCATCAAAATTTTATACACCTCTATCAAATCTCCCCTCATTCTTCTACGCTCCAGGGAATAAAGTCCCAACCTATTCAATCTCTCTCTGTAACTCAGCTTCTCAAGTCCCGGCAACATCCTTATGAACCTTCTCTGCACTCTTTCAACCTTATTTACATCCTTCCTGTAACTAGGTGACCAAAACTGTACACAATACTCTAAATTCGGCCTCACCAATGCCTTATATAACCTTACCATAACACTCCAACTTTTATACTCGATACTCCGATTTATGAAGGCCAATGTACCAAAGGCACTTATATGGAGCATGTCTGTTTCATGCCGATTCCAGATGGGCGAATGCGGTGGTAAAGAGGGAAATGCCAGTAATGTTGGGCGTGTAGCCCATTAAGTCAATTTAAATGCATGCAAATGCGTTCAAATAGCCGTCATGCCCATGTTGGGCATGGTCCCGATCGTGGCCATTTTTGGACCTTGGTAAAGGGGGAACCACCGCAGAGGTGGGCGCGGATCGCGCTACTCGCCTCACGCCTGACTTTACCAAGTTTTTGTGCCTGAAAATGGGTGCAACGCGATGGTAAAATCAGGCCCATTGTGTCCTTCTATGTGATATAAATCTTTCCTTGTGTTCGATGGGTAAGGGTTTGACAGAACCAGGACTATATTGATTTGGAAGTGGGAACAATCTTCCACTGCAGTTATCCCTGGAAACGACCAAACATATTAATATTGTTGACACAGTCTTGAAGTTCCAAAGCATCCTTGTTCACTGAACAGGTTTAAGCGCCAGATTACAAAGTGTAAGGTTTTTATGTGGACACCTTTTCTGAAAGTTGTAACCATTTCTGAATGAAAGTGAAATGGTTGTGTATCAATGGGTTTTGTTCCCCTCGCTCCTGAAGATGTTGATTTGTGCTGGAAACTCCCTGGAACATCCCCAACTGACCCTGAAAGGGGACGTTAATCGTTGATTCAACATGAGGAAAGATCTCAAGCTGAGTAAAGGAGAGGGAGGAGGTAAATATAAATGGTTTTTCAGACTTGAAATTTGCTCACCTTACAGTTTTACCAATAACAATGTGCATTTATGTAGCACCTTTAAATTAGCAAAACATCCCAGGCTTCACAGGAGTGTCATAAAACAAAATTTGGCACTAAGTGGGTGCACGGTGGCACAGTGGTTAGCACTGCTACCCCACAGCACCAGGGATCCGGGTTCGATTCCACTGTCGGGTGACTGTCTGTGTGGAATTTGCACATTCTCCTCATGTCTGCTTGGGTTTCCTCCGGGTGCTCCAGTTTCCTCTCACAGTCCAAAGATGTGTAGATTAGGTGGATTAGCCACGGTAAATGCCCAGGGTTATGCGCATAATGCAGGAGGGTGGATCTGGGTAAGATCATAGAATCATACAGCACAGAAGAGGCCCTTTGACTCATTGAGTACACATTAGAAACACCCAAACTCCCACCTAATCCCATCTGCCAGCACTTGGCCCATAGCCCTGAATGTTATGATGTGCCAAGTGCTCATCTGGATACCTTTTAAAGGATGTGATGCAACCTGCCTCTACCATCTCCCAGGCAGTGCATTCCAGACTGTCACCACCCTCTGGGTGAAAAGGTTTTTCCTCACATCCCCCCTAAACCTCCTGCCCCTCACCTTGAACCTATATCCACTCATAATCCTCATGTCCTTCAACTAAGGGGAACAGCTGCTCCTTATCCGTTCTGTCCGTGTCTCTCATAATCTTGTACACCTCGATCAGGTCGCCCCTCAGTCTTCTCTGCTCCAGAGAAAACAACCCAAGCCTATCCAACCTCTCTTCATAACTGAAATGCTCCATCCCAGGCAGCATCCTGGTGAATCTCCTCTGCACCCCCTCCAGTGCAATCACATCCTTCCGATAATGTGGCGACCAGAACTGCACACAGTGCTCCAGCTGTGGTTTCACCAAAGTTTTATACAACTCCAACATGACTTCCCTGCTTTTGTAATCTGTGCCTTGATTGATGAATGCAAGTGTCCCAGATGTCTTTTTCACCACCCTATTAACCTGCCCTTCTGCCTTCAGAGATCTGTGGACAAACACGCCAAGGTCCCTTTGTTCCACAGAACTTCCTGGTGTCCTACCTGAGTACTTTCTTGTCAAATTACTCCTTCCAAAGTGTATCACCTCATAATTTTCAGGGTTAAATTCCATCTGCTACTGATCTGCCCATTTGACCATTCCGTCTATACCTTCCTGTAGCCCAATACACTCTGCCTCACCGTTCACCACCTGGCCAAAAGATGCTCTTTTGGAGGGTAGTTGCAGACTAGATGGGCCAAATGGCCTCTCTCTGCACTGTAGGGATGCTATTAAAAGGTTAATATAAAGATATCCTGGTACAGTTTAAAGTTTAACGGTGAACCAGAAGCTTGTTTAAATGTAGGTTTAAAGGAGCATCTGAAATGAGTCAAGGGAGTGAGGTGGAAAGGTTTGAGGAGTGAATTCCCCAGCTTCGGGCACAGGCAGCTGAATGCCCGGTGCTGGGACAATTAAAATCAGGGCTGCACAAGAGGCTGGATCGTGACTGCAGAGATCTCCAAGGGTTATAGGGCTGGGGGAGGTTACAGAGATGGAGAGGGAGAGGACTGGAAACTTGGGATGAAAATTTCAAAATAATTTTATTTGAAATTGGAAAGTCTGAGTGCCTGGCAGCATTTGTGGACAGGAACCAGAGTTAGCATTGATAACCTTTCATCAGAGCTCCCTAACGCTCCCCTCTCTCCACCTCTCTTACTTTAAGATAGTCAACAACAACAACTTATTGTAAGAAATGTCCCAAGACACTTCACAGGAGCGGCATCAAGCAAAGCTTGACACTGAGTAATAGAAGAAGATTAATCAGCCCTTCAAACTAACTCTTGGCCAAACATTTGGTCACCAGGTCCAATATCTCCTTACTTGGCTCAGTGTAAACATTTTAATTGACAATCACTCCATGGAAGAGCTCGAGATATTTCACTCTGTCAAAGGTTCTATATAAATACAAGTTGTTGGTGTAGGGCCAGGTCATTGGTTTGGTGGCTTTAGGATTCAATGCACCAATCAGCCTGAGTTTCTGGTGCTTATCAAATCCAGATTAACTCTTTGTGTTCCAAATGTTATCTGAAATTTGCATGTTTAGTAAATGTCAAAAATGATTTTATTTATTCCTGTTACATCGAGGTAATTAATGAATCATAGAATCCCTACAATGCAGAAGGGGCTACTCAGCCCATCAAGTCTGCACAGACTGTCTAACAGAGTACCTTACCGAGGCCCTCTCCCCCACCCTATCTCCGTAACCCCACACATTTTACTATGGCTAATTCATCTAACCTACACATCTTGGGACGCTAAGGGGCAACTTACCATGGCCAATCCACCTAACCCACACATCTTTGGACTGTGGGAGGAAACTGGAGTACCCGGAGGAAACCCACACAGACATGGGGAGAACTGGCGCAGCATGGTGGCACAGTGGTTAGCCAGGGACCCGGGTTTGATTCTGGCCTCAGGTCACTGTCTGTGCGGAGTTTGCACATTCTCCCCATGTCTGTGTGGGTTTCCTCCGGGTGCTCCGGTTTCCTCCCACAGTCCAAAGACGTGCGGGTTAGGTGGATTGGCCATGCTAAATTGACCCTCGTGTCAGGTGGATTAGCAGGGTAAATAAGGGTTACGGGAATAGGGCCTGGGTGGGATTGTGGTCAGTACAGACTCGGTGGGCTGAATGGCCTCCTTCTGTACTGTAGGGATTCTATGATTCTATGATTCTATGAACGTGCAAACTCCAACAGGCAGTCACCCAAAGCCGGAATTGAACCCAGGTCCTTGGTGCTGTGAGGCAGCAGTGCTAACCGTACCATCCTTTCCAATGTTCCAATCTACTTCTTTAACAGAATTAACAGCAGTTTAACTGTCAGAGTCAGTGGAGAGTCGATGGGCTGAATGGCACCCCTCTGCACTGTAGGGATTCTGGAGTCGATAACTTCAGGTGTCATTAATTTTTCTCATAAAATAAACTTTGTGTTTTCATTAGCAGTGAGGCTATTGCATTATTGAATAGTGTTGGATATATTACCAGAGTGGCTCGATACAGAGTTTAAAGGCCCTCTGTTATCACAATGGTTTTAGAGATCTGGGCTGTTAAAAGATGCAGTGATCGTGCAGAGCAAGCTCAATGGGTCAACTCCCTTCCATCATTTTCCCATGCTATAAGTGGCTGTGCAATGGTCATGTCAGGAAAGGATCGGGTTATGCTGGAATGCTTTCCGTGGGGTTTACACATCCTGCCAAAAATCTCTACTCACAATCAGAAAACCACCTGGGAGACACAGCTGTGCTCTTGGCGTCTGTGGAACTGTAATAAGACGCAGCAATTTCTGGAGACAAGGGGGGAAATCTGGAAGCTGTTACAGGTGCTTTGTTTATTCTTGTTAAAAATCCCATTGAGATATGCCCAGTTAATCTGAGCAGCAGCTCGTTAAAAACAAATCTCTCTCTACTCTCCCCATCGATACTCATGGAAGCTGGTGTGAATGGATATAATATAAAGATGCTATTGAATTTAAAGGAAGGAGTTTTAGGATGATGGTTCCTTTAACAAAAATCAAACAGCTACAAAGAATTCTGATCAATGCCCGTGGTGTTTTTATCGTCATGGAGTACTGGGGGGAGGGGGAGTCACTGAAGCCAAAACTGAGGAGACACAATTAACATAAAGAGATGGAATACATCACATGGTTGCACAAGTATGCATAGGTGATGACTGTATCCATACTGATGTTAATCTATCCAATTCACCCAGCCAATTCAGATGAGATGCTGAACATTCATCACTAAAATTATTCAAGAAAATTAAGAAATAACATCACAAAAATGACATTAGGAGGATTTGTGTTTCTGGAATAATAATGCAGCTCCTATTCCAAGAACAAATGGAGAATCAGCTGGAATTCTGAAATGAAATGAAAGATGTTGGAACTACAGACAAGCAGCTTAATCTGCTGAGTGTTGACTCTGTGTAAATCTGCCGTTGTTTCTATCTTTTAATGAGAAATGCTCAGAAACATGAGTCTGAATAGACAAGCAAATGAACAAATCTCTCCGCATCAAATATTAATCTCTTCATTGTTTAAATTGGGTCAGTTTAACAGCCGGGCATTTAGCAATTGTTAAAATTCAGACAATGTAAATGCAAATTAAAATTGTTTTCATTTTCCCGATCTCTCCTGTTTTGGTGGAACAGTAAACGGTTTTTGTGTTTTACTGTTCTGTATTGTCCCAAAGACAAAACTGCAGATCAATGCAAAATACTGGAACCTCTGTTTTACACTCAAAGGGTGACCTTTGGAAACTGCTCCGTCTGTCGGCTCTTTACCCCTCCCAGAGATACCCCCACCCCAGCCTCTACACTGGGGACTGAATTCAATTTGGATTAAGTTGAGGTGCAGCTGAATTCGATCTCTTTAGCATTAAATCTGACCCCTGACCCCAAACCAGAGCATGTATTGGATAGTATTGTTTTACAGTCAATGCGCAGGTTGGGTTGGGGGTTGCGGGGATGCAGGAGATTGTGAGGCGTGGAACAGTGTGTAGAGTTGAAGGTTGAATGATCAGACTTTTCATCGGAATTGTCTTGTTTCATTTATACTTTGCTTGCTCGATCCTAAAGCCCAGCCTCCCATTGTCAGTACAAACTCCTCAGATTTCATGCTGTGACTTGCCTCTGGCATTATTTACACTCATCCTGGCTGGGCATGAACCGTGACCTAGACTGAGGCAATAGAATACAAATGGTTATCAGGTTCATGGCTGCACCTCTGTGCTTTGTTCAATTTGCCTAATCCACTCTGTGCTGTGGAGAGAAACACTCCAGTTCACTGTTTAAACAGGCACCTCTCTCCATTCCATACTCAGGATATAGGCCTGGAACTCAGCAAGAAGATGACTCATTTGTTCTTATCGTTGCAACAGCTCGGTAGTAACGTAGTATCCTCGTTGAGAGGCTGCAAGTGGCAAGAAGCTTGGTTAAATTTTGTGCCACCAAAATTACACACACATTACACACAGCAAACTAATCACAGGACGAGTTTGCCATGGCTCAGGCAGCACACTCCCTGCAGTTAAAGTTTATTTATTAGTGTCATAAGTCGGCTTACATTAACACTGCAATGAAGTTACTGTGGAAATCCCCTAGTTGCCACACTCTGGCACCTGTTCGGGTACACTGAGGGAGAATTTAGCATGGTCAATGCACCCTAACCAGCATGTCTTTCAGACTGTGGGAGGAAACCGGAGGACTCGGAGGAAACCCACGCAGACACGGGGAGAACGTGCAGATTCCGCACAGACAGTGACCCAAGCTGGGAGTCAAACCCGGGTTCCTGGCGCTGTGAGGCAGCAGTGCATAGATTCCAGAGCAGAATCCAGGTTGACACTCCCTCGCCAGAGTGGCAGTGGGACCTCCCACCCCCACCGATTGCCCCAGGCCCCGCCCCATATGCCCCGCCCCATATGCCCCACCCCATTAGCACTGTCCCATGCTCGATGGGTAGTGCCAATGTGCCCCATTTGCATTGGCACTTTGCCCCTTTGGCAGTGCTGGGGGCCCAGGCTGGCACTGCCAGGGTGCCAATGCCCAGGGGGCACCCCCCCACCGCCCGACCCTCTGGGGGACCCCGAGTGCCCCCCTTCACTCCAGTGGGGTCAGGCTGCTAAGTTCCCCGAAAGTAGGGAGCTACTCTAAACCCCGCTGGAGTGAAACACTCTGGTAGGGTAGGAGAGGCTTGTGGGCCCGGAGACTTTAGTCCCGGGCCCACTAACCTCATTTAAATTATATGGAAATGATTATTTAAATCATTTCTGCGTCTCCCTGCTGATTTCTGGCGTAGAGCAGATGCCGCCAGAACTCTGGCACTGGGAGACACACCCGGGGCGTGAATGCTCCCGCAAACCCCGTAAATCGGCCACCACGGGAATCTCCCAGCCCGCTGCGCTGTGATGGGTGAATCGCGGCCAATATCTCCCTATGTGGCTCAGTGTTGATTGCTTTATAGCACCGCCTATGAAGTGCTCTGGGATGTTTTATTGCATTCAAGATGCTGATGTGAAACATGGGGCAACATTGCCGGGGGAATTTGAAAAGTTACAGCAGCCAATCTGGTGTTGGCTCAGCGGCAAGTCTGACTCTTTCAGCAATAGCATTACATTAGAACCATAGAAATGATACAGCACAGAAGGGGGCCATTTGGCCCATCTTATCTACGCTGACCCAAAGACAGCCAGGTGCCCTTTCTAATCCCGCCTTCCTGCACCCGGCCCACAGCCCTGTAGCTTACAGCACTTAAGATGCAGATCCAGGTACTTTTTAAATGAGTTTAGGGTCTCTGCCTCCACCGCCAACTCAGGCAGTGAATTCCAGACACCCACCACCCTCTGCCTCAAAGCATTTTTCCTCATGTCCCCTCTAATTCTTCTGTCACTTATCTTGAATCTATGACCCCTGGTTTTTGAACTCTCTGCCTCGGGGAACAGGTTCCTGCTGTCTCCTCTCTCCATCCCCCTCACAATTCTGTACCTCAATCATGTCACCCTCAGCCTTCTCTGTTCCAAGGAAAAACAACCCCACCCTCTCCAATCTCTCCTCGTAGCTACAATTCTCCAGCCCTGGCAATATCCTCGTAAACCTCCTCTGCATTCTCTCCAGAGCAATTACATCCTTCCTGTGGTGACCAGAACTGCACACAATACTCCAGGTGTGGCCTCACCAATGTCTTATACAGTTTCATTATTATATTCTCACTTGTGTAATCTATACCTGTACCATTGAAGGAGAGCATTCCATATGCCTTCTTTGCAACCCTATCTACCTGTACTGCTACTTTTAGGGACTTGTGCACTTGCATGCCAAGATCATAAGAACATAAGAAATAGGAGCAGGAGTAGGCCATCTAGCCCCTCGAGCCTGCCCGCCATTCAATAAGATCATGGCTGATCTGAAGTAGATCAGTTCCACTTACCCGCCTGATCCCTATAACCCCTAATTCCCTTACCGATCAGGAATCCACCTATCCGTGATTTAAACATATTCAACGAGGTAGCCTCCACCACTTCAGTGGGCAGAGAATTCCAGAGATTCACCACCCTCTGAGAGAAGAAGTTCCTCCTCAACTCTGTCCTAAACTGACCCCCCTTTATTTTGAGGCTGTGCCCTCTAGTTCTGGTTTCCTTTCTAAGTGGAAAGACTCTCTCCACTTCTACCCTATCCAGCCCCTTCATTATCTTATAGGCCTCTATAAGATCACCCCTCAGCCTTCTAAACTCCAACGAGTACAAACCTAATCTGCTCAATCTCTCCTCATAATCTACACCCCTCATCTCTGGTATCAACCTGGTGAACCTTCTCTGCACTCCCTCCAAGGCCAATATATCCTTTCGCAAGTAAGGGGACCAAAACTGCACACAGTATTCCAGCTGCGGCCTCACCAATGCCTTGTACAGATGCAGCAAGACTTCTCAAGATCTCTCACTTCATTCACCCCTATCGGTATATTCCCGTTTATTGCATATTCTCTTTCACAATTTGACCTCCCTAAATGCATTACCTCACACTTATCAGAGTTAAACTCCATCTGTCACTTTCCTGCCCCCTCCACCAATCCACTCATATCATTTTGGAGCTTACAGCTATCCTCTACACTATCCACTATTTGGCCGATTTTTGTGTCGTTTGCAAATTTCCCAATTGTGCCCCCCATGTTCCAGTCCAATATTTTCTGACCTAAGACTCACATCAGCAATGCAACCGAACAAATTTGTCACTATGATGTATAGTTGCTGAACTATTAGACGTATTATTTTGCAATTCTACTTTTAAAATCCAAAGTTCCCTCAATGTGTCGGTGAGAAGCTTAATGCTTTAACTTGGAACACCAATGGCTTATCCCCCAACTTGGCTCAGTCAGTTTTGATTACAGAATTGGTATGGACGCTTTGATGATCCTCAATGCCGCTGTGCATTCAGGAGGAGAAGATCTTTGGTGGTTCCCACTGCTGATCACTATTAATTGATCCCTCCTGGAGTGCGTGAAAATGTCCTGATCGGTAAAGGGATGGGATTTGGATTGGACACTGTCCTGTGGAATAACCTTCTGAATCTCACTGCCCCAGCTCACACTTGTAAGATGCTATTGGTGGAGTTACCACCAAGCTGCCAGCAGGTATGGAACTTAACATGAGCAAGGAATCTGTGCCAACAGCAAAGGGAAAAGCAACCAGTTAAAAAAATGGTTGAATCTTTGCAAAATGAATTTATATTTTTTCCCAGAGTTGGATTTCTGCTACAATACCATTTTGAGCTTGAAGACAGAAGACTAATGAGCTTTTTCTGGAGCTGATGAAAAAGGTTAAAAGAAATGTATTTAAGTGGAACGGACTGCATCACCCAGGTTGGGACAAAGCTCCATTCTTTCAACGCTTCGTTTAGTGGGATTACTTGTGAAGGTAATTTTTCAACCTTTGGCCCTTCACGGTTGACATCACTATAAACTGATAGCTGCTTTCTTTCACTCGATCCCAAAGCAATGCAAAACAAGAGACATGAGATCAATCGAGTAGAAATGAACAGAGTGCCTTTGAAAAGCAAACAGTGGCCAGGTGGCCAACTCCCAACACTTCAATCATCTTTACAGCAAAACAAGGTGATTGGACTCAAGCTAAACAAGTCATTTAGTATTGTACCAATGTAGGATGTCCAATCTTTCCCCCAAACAGCATAAACTATACTTAAATATAGTAAGCTTCATTTACAATCCAATCATATGGATATGTTTGTGTTTGCTGTTTCTTCCCCTATTCTCTCCTGATTGCGTTACCTCAGTCATTCATTCATGTGTCCTCTGCCCTAAGATCTCCTGGCCTCATTGTCTGATGCTTCATCCTGAGCTGTTTTCTTGGCAGTTTTTGTTTGCGATGGTTTGCTATTGTTTCCATTCCCGGGAACAGGGGAATCGGCAAGTTCCAAACCTGCCTCAGTCAGAAGCGGAGCTGAACTGGAGCTGTTGGTGTTTTCTAGCAATCACTAACACTAGCCATCTAGACAACTGAACTAACCAGGCCCACAGGTACAGGTCAGTTCCCTCACCCTGACCATTGATGTATATTGTGAATAGCTGGGGCCCAGGCACTGATCCCTGTGGGACCCCACTAGTCATTGCCTGGCACCTTGAAAGAGACCCATTTATTCCCACTCTGTTTCCTGTCTGCTAACCAATTCTCAATCCATACCATTACCTCCTATCCCATGTGCTTTAATTTTGCGCACTACCCTCTAATGTGGGACTTTATCAAAAGCTTTCTGAAAATCCAAATATGCCACATCCATCAGTTCTCCCTTCTCTATTCTGCTGGCTACATCTTCAAAAAAACTCCAGTAGGTCTTTCATAAATCCAAACTGCCTTTTTTAATCACATTGATATTTTCCAAGTATCCTGTTAACACATCTTTTATAACAAACTTTAGTGGGGTTACATTTGTCATCCTCCAATCTGCCGGGACTAATCCGGAATCTACAGAATTTTGGGAGATGGTAACCAGCTCATCCACTATTTCCATGGCCACCTCCTTTAGAACCCTGGGAGGTAGACTATCGGCTTGGAATTTCTCCAGCATTATGTCTTTAGTAAAACTAATTTCCTTCAATTCACTGTGGGTCAGGGCTATTCCCACACCCCTTCTACGGGGCAGCACAGTGGCACAATGGTTAGCACTGCTGTCTCACAGCTCTAGGAACCCGGGTTCAATTCCCAACTTGGGTCACTGTCTGTGTGAAGTTTGCATGTTCTCCCCGTGTCTGCATGGGTTTCCTCTGGGTGCTCCGGTTTCCTCCCACAGTTCAAAAGACGTGCTGATTAAGTGCATTGACCATGCTAAATTCTCCCTCCGTGTACCTGAACAGGCGCCAGAATATGGCAACTAGGGAATTTTCACAGTAACTTCATTGCAGTGTTAATGTAAGCCTACCTGTGACACACATAAATAAACTTTGAAAACGTAAAATTCTACAGGACTTAGTCCCGGAAGGGAAATTCTCCCCAGAGTTTCAGGTTGGTAACCTTTCATCAGTTTCTTGAATCTGAGTGTCTGTCTGCTATCAGACTGAAATATCCGGGGCTGACTAAATACATTCCGAAATTAATGTACAGAGCAATTGGCATTCAGGATCAACAATAAGGTGATTACAGGAAGATAAACTCCTTAAACTAACCATTATCAATAGGACTTACTGACACTTTACCTCAGAGTTCAGTGTGTATATTCACTGTTTCATTGTTTTGTAGCGTGTTAACATTTAAGAAGTTAATGCTTTCCCTTACCTCAATGCAATAGAAGCACAAGGATTTTACCCCTCACAATAATGGATTCTTGGCCAATCATCATTGTTTCCAGGTATTTAGTAAAAGTGCAGTGTTAAAGGCTGGCCTGTTTGAAAATGGAACCTTTGTGTTTGCAGAAACTATACCAGCGCATGTGATTATATCTGGTACACTGTCAGCTCTGTGACTAATGCACTGCAAATTGCAGCAAGCGGTGCATTTCCTACATCCTCAAATACAAACTCTTTGAAGGCGTTCAGAATTACACCACTTCCTTCATAAACTGTTAAAGACCTGCCTGACTTTTATCAAAATGACTTTTTTGTGCTTTCTTCTGAATTGCTGAAATTGCACCATTTTCCTCTGTCCCTCTTGGCCGTGAGCTACCTGCAGGCAACTCTCAGCCGTCCCCTGTTGTCACTGTAATTTTTGTTGTTTAGTTACCATAGAGTCTCAGAATAAGACAACTGAGATGTCCAGTCATTCTATTGTACCTGTGCAGGTTCTTTGTTCCAGATATCCAATTGGTTCCACGTAGCTGCAATTTGCCCACTACCTTTTCAATTTTTTCTCTTTTCTCTTGAATCTGCTTCCATCGTCCTTTTAGGCAGCGCATTTCAGATCACAACAACTCGCTGTGTTACAAACTGTTTCTTCATGTCATCTCTGTGTCTTTTGACAATCACCGTAAATCCATGTCACCCTGGTAACTCACTCTTACACACACTGGAAACAATCTCTCTCTACCAAAACCATTCATGATTTTGAAAACCTTTTGTCAAATCTCCTCCTATAACCTCAGCTCCAGAATCCCTCATTTCTGGTGCCATTCGAGTAAATTTCTTCTACACACCCCCTAAGGCTTTGACATCCTTCCTGAAGTGTAGTGCCCAGAATTGAATACAATACTCTCGCTGAGGCCTGTTCTTTTAGAAAGGTTTAGCATAATTTCAATGCTTTTATACATAATGTGCAGGATTTTATGGCCTCACTCGATCCAGAACAGAAATTCCC
The DNA here is from genome assembly GCF_964213995.1 of Mustelus asterias. NCBI lineage: Eukaryota > Metazoa > Chordata > Chondrichthyes > Carcharhiniformes > Triakidae > Mustelus > Mustelus asterias. The sequence continues at coordinate 79,780,423 of NC_135821.1, forward strand.
GCCCGAGGCCAACGGACATTTCCGTTGTCCGCCCCTCGCCCACTCTGATTCCGTGGCGGGCAGGGTGGTAGAATTCCGGAGTATGTCTCCATTAATAAAAACACAAGATCCCACATAAAAGGCCCAGCAATGACAGTGCAGCACTCCTTAGGTACTGCACTGTAGCAACTTCCTCGATGTGGAGCTCACGTTTCCCAGGCTGGAGCTTGAGCGAATGATTCTTTTGGCTCAGAGGTGAGGGAGGTGCTAGTGAACCGAAGCTAAAGACACGGGACTGGTATTGGTGAGGCAATTCCAGCTCTTTCAGTGATAAAGTCATTCCCCCTTCCTCCAATGTCAGAGTTGAGGGCCATCGAGAAACTGGGGCCTAGTCTGTTGCCAGGGTGAGGGAACCAAATTGAGCACCTGTAAATATTCAAAGCTGGTTTCCTGGAATTGCAGCAGGATGAAGAGATAAAAATCAAATCAAAAAACTTCAAACGCCAGATATTGGAAAGCAATTTAAACATATTTACAAAAATACAAAATGAGGAATAGAATGTAAATCTAAAAGCTGAAATCGGCAGCTTCTGTGGAACTGCCTTTCAGAGCAGTTTGGAGTGAGTTCTGACCAATATGTTAACCTGTCTTTTCACTGCATATCTGATGAATCATTGGCTATGTTTCAGTTTCTGTAACTTTACAAAGTGGTTTAACAGACACCAATGGATAAGAATAAGGAGTGAAGTCTGGCTAACTTTTCCCATCCCTAGCTTAGGGCTACTGAGCATAAAAATGAGCTGTTACGTGACAACATAGCCAGATCTGGGAACTGTCAAGATTTCACCCTGTCCTCAGTATTTTACATAATATCCTGAGGGTGAGGTGTCAGTTCCCTGGATATTGAAATTCCAGAGTACACCAGTATGGACTGATCACTCTGTCAGAACAAAGAACTCAGTAATCACCTCAACCCCCAAAACTCTAACCACCTGAACCACAAACCTCCTCTCAATGTTGTGTCCTGCGATGGCCTATAACAAGAGACACTGCCCAGGAAAGTCTTGTGTCATTTTGCCGTAGGGGAAACCTCTCCGCTGGCTGGAGTCAAAGCTAACAGAAAGGAAGATGATTGTGAGTATTGAATGTCAATCATTTCTGTCCCAGGATGTCACTGCAGGAGTTTCTCAGGAGAGTGTCTTAGGCCCAACCATCCTTTGCTGCTGCATCAATGATCTTCCCTCCTTCATATCAGAAATGAGGATGTTCACTGCTGATTGCACAATGTTCAGTTCCAATCGCGACTCTTCAGATAATGAAACAGGCTGTGCCAGTATGCAGCAAGACCTGGCCAACTTTCAGGCATGGGCTGGTAAGTGGTAACATTGGTGCCACACAAGTGCTGGACAATCTCCAACAAGGGAGAACCATTCCCCCTTGATGTCCAATGGCATTACCAATACTGAATGCCACACTGTCAACATCCTGGGGGCTCACTATTGACCAGAAACTGAACTGGACCAGTTATATAAATACATTGGCACCACACAAATACCAGGCTATGGTCATCTTCAACAAGATAGAATCTAATCATCTCCCCTTGACATTCAATGGCATTATTATCACTGAATCCTATATCAACATCCTGGGAGCTACGATTGACGTGAAACCGAGTGCACCAGCCTTATAAATATCGCGACAATGTAGCACAATGGTTAGCAATGAGGCCTCACAGCGCCAGGGACCCTGGTTCAATTCCGGCCTCGGGTAACTGTCTGTGTGGAGTTTGCATGTTCTCCTCATGTTTGCATGGGTTTCCTCCGGGTGCTCTGGTTTCCTCCCACAGTTCAAAGATGTGCGAGTTAGATTGATTGGCCATGCTAAATTGATCCTAGTGTCAAGGGTAAATATATGGGGTAACGGGGATAGGGCCTGGGTGGGATTGCTGTCAGTTCAGGCTCAATGGACCGAATGGCCTCCTTCTGTACTGTGAGGATTCTATGAAGAGCAGGTTAGAGACTAGGAATCCAGCAGCAAGAAGCTTACCTCCTGACTCTCCAAAGCCTGTCCACAGTCTACAAGGCACAAGTCAGGAGTGTGATGGAATACACTCCACTTGTCTGGATGAGTGCAGCTCCAACAACACTCAAGAAGCTGGACAACATCCAGGTCAAAGCAGCCCCGCTTGATTGGCACCTCAACCAAGACCTTCAACTTTCACTCCCTCCACCGCTAATGAACAGTGGCAGCAGTGTGTACAATCTATGAAATACACTACAGGAACTCACCAAGGCTCCCTCAGCAGCACCTTCCAAACCCATGGCCTCTACAACCTAGAAGGACAAATACCACAGATACACGAGAACATCACCACCTAGAAGTTCCGCTCAAAGACACACACTATCCTGAGCTGGACACGATATTGCTGTTCTTTAACTCTTGCTGGGAGAGTTAAGTGTGTTACTATTGCTGCTTATACAACATTTACTCAGCATTATTTATTGACTGTTCCTTGCTTTTGCAAGCAGTGTTGAATGTCACATGATTTTGTTCCATTGCGAATCGGACATTAGTGGTCACCAAGGGATTGTCACCATTTCATGACCATGTTTGTGCCTTGCTTTGATTTTTGTCTTGTTAATAAGAAATGAGTGATAAAATCCATGCACAATTCAGCAGTCCGGAGATGCTAACACAATGATACCCAAACATAACGCAACCCAACCCAACAACAGTTAAGTTAATTTTGAGTCTGATTTTGGAATAAATATCATTACCACACCAATCTTTTGAATTCTGTTGCTGATTTGAATCTTTCAAATGGCATAGTAGAAAAATTTAATATTGCATTGTTAAAAAATACATTTATTGTCACTGACAAGGGCTTGCAGTTGGTTGGAAGAATTTACCTCACAGCTCACTGCAATGGATCTCGCATGTGCAAAATGGGAATCAGTAACTTCATGTTGCATTCTAGAATCTGCGCCATAAAGTTCAGCAGTCAAACTGTTCCTGGTTTTTGCAAAGTGTGACCACATAGTTCAGTGTTTCCAAGGCCGTGTTGCTGCAAATTGTCAGAATCTTTGAGATGGAGTAATTACTCTTTCTTTACAATCAGTAAGAACTTAATTAAGATAATTACAGCTTGGTCAGTCTGACTGAGAATCTTCCACATTTCTATATCATCAACCTCCCAGACTGAGATAGAAATATTTGGGGGGGCGATTCTCTCAAACTGACACGCCCAGGGGGTTGGTCGGCGGGAGGGTGGTGTCCCCTGGACATGGACACCATGGCAGTGCCAGCCTGTGCCACGAGCACTGCCCAAAGGGCAAAGTGCCCACGCCAAGGGGGCGCCTTGGCACTGCCCACAAGGCATCAGGCAGTGCCAAAGGGGCAGGGCCTGGGGATGGGGCCTAGGGGGCAAGGCTTAGGGGCAATCGGTAGGGATGGGGTCTCACTGCTACTGGGATCGTTTGGGGCTGGAGGGAGGCCAGCAATCGGGGCGGGCTGGGGGGAGGGTGGTCTGCCGGAGGGGGGTCTGCCTCCCGTGGGGGGAGCGGGGATCTACTGGGTGGGGGAGGTTGGGGGATCATCCCTGCTGGAGGGGGGGTGCGGCTGGATATCGGGGTGCTCCAGGACGGGGGGAGATCGGGGCTGGCCTGGGAATGCTCCTGGGGGCTGCGATCAGGCCATGGGTGGGGGCTGGAGGGGCAGCACTGCGAGGGTCCCAGACTGGCCAGCGATCGAGCAGACCAGCAAGCTGCAGGCTGACAGTTTGGGGCCACTGCGCATGTGCAGAGTTCCGGAACTGTCAGATTCTGGCATGAATAGGCCCCACCCCCCCGAGCTTTTAATGATATTCACGATTATGATCTCTGCATTGCACAGAGTGTGGAAGATTCGAGTTTGAACTCCCACTGAAAAAACAATCGTGATTTACACCAGTTTTCCTGCGGATTCAGCACTTAGAATTTTTTTGGGAGAATTGCCCCCTCGATCTTCTTCACCTGCTCTCTCAGTATTGTCGGCACCGTTTACTCTCAGAAATGTTCATTGTGTTCATTCAGAAATGTGTCCAATATTTTATTAGCTGATAGTGGAACTAATGGCCCAATGACAGCACTCATTGTAATCTGAACAGGATATCATAATTATTGGCTGGAACAATGCCACCATCATTGCTGATTCCCCACCATTGCCCAGAACCTAAACCCAATCAAACATCATCAAAGCTGACATATCAAGAGAAAAACCTGGAACAAAGAACCATCCGGAGCATAGACACACAGAGAGATCTGGGAGTACAGGTCCACTGATCCTTAAAAGTGGCAGCACAGGTGGAAAAGATGGTGAAGAAAGCATGTGGCATGCTTGTCTTCATCGGCCGGGGTATCGAGTATAAAAGTTGGCAAATTATGTTACAGTTGTATAAAACGTTGGTTAGGGCACATTTGGAATACTGTGTCCAATTCTGGTCACCACACTACTGGAAGGACGTGGAGGCTTTGGAGAGAGTACAGAAAAGGTTTACCAGGATGTTGCCTGGTATGGAAGGTATTAGCTATGAGGAGAGATTGAATAAACTGGGATTGTTCTCCCGGGAAAGACGGAGGCTGAGGGGGCGACCTGATAGAAGTTTATAAAATTATGAGGGGTATGGATAGGGTGAACAGTTGGAAGCTTTTTCCCAGCGCAAAAATGACAATTACAAGGGGCACAAGTTCAAGGTAAGGGGGGAAAGGTTCAGTGGAGATGTGCGGGGGGAAGGAAGTCTTTTACACAGAGGGTGGTGGGGGGTCTGGAATCCGCTGCCAAGTGAGGTAGTTGAGGCAGTTACGTTAGCAACATTTAAGACTTATCTGGATAGACACATGAACAGACGGGGAATAGAGGGATACAGGTGGTTGGTCTGGATAGGAGAACGTGATCAGCGCAGGCTTGGAGGGCTGAAGGGCCTGTTCCTGTGCTGTACTGTTCTTTGTTCTTTGTAAAAACAGAAAATGCTGGAAAATCTCAGCGGGTCTGACAGCCAATGTTTCAAGAGACCCTTCAGAGACCCATCAGAGACCCTTCTCTGACAAAGGGTAATTTAGACTCAAAACATTGGCTCTATTCTCTCCCCACAGATGCTGTCAGACCTGCTTAGATTTTCCAGAATTTTCTGTTTTTTCTTTCAGATTCCAGCATCTGCAGTATTTTGCTTTTATCAGAAGAATCTGGATATTCTTCTAAGAATGGCTCATCTCCTAATCCCTCAAAGCCTCTCCAGAATCTACAAAACTAGACTCAGGAGTGTGAGGGAATATTCAGCACTCACCTGGATTGGTGCCATTAGTATAACCTTCAGGAATCCAGGATAAAATAAGGTCCACTTGATTAGAATGCCTATCTCCAAATAACTCATGATTAATCTCCATATCACCAGCGTACAGTGTTTGCTGTATGTGCATTCTGTAGGATACACAGCAGCAACTCCCAACTATCAAGACAAGACCATGAGAATACTATTAGCTGCAGGTTCATCTTGACGTGATGTAGCATCCTCTCTTGATCATATCCAACCATTCCTCTGTCACTGAGTCAATATTTTCGAATCTGAACACCATTCTGCAATGTTATCCCCATGCAAACTTCAGCAATTTGATGAAGAGATTTGCCAACATCTTCTTTGGACGTTGAAGGATTTTTAATACCTAAATATCGAGATTTTGAAAAAAAACAAATGAACAGTTGAACGGGGTTCTGGAATAAATCCAGCCTCATGTGGCTGAGGAAACACATGTAGTGAAATCAGAAGAATAGCACCTGATCAAAGCAGAGTCTACACAACAATCTGACCTTTGGTATTAGCGTTAGAATCAAAGAAACGGCATTCAACGTGAAGGAGCAATTCAAATTGGTGAAGGGTCATCATCAACATCAAACATTAACTCAGCTTCCCGCTCCACAAGATGCTGCCTAATCTGCTGAATGCTTCCGACATTTTCTTTGTCTATTTAACAATTCATAGGTGACTTGCTGGGAGAGTTTACCAAATCAGCGTGGCTAGATTCTCAAAATTCCAAATCAAGAAACAATGAAAATATTTGGGAAGGTGATGCTCCATGATGATTGACAGGTTAGGTGACCAATAGCAGGAATCTGGGAGGGGGGGTTGTTGAAAGTAGGAGGTCATGTGATGATGGCCGAAGTTTTACCACCTGGCTCTCAGAACGGAATTCTCCGTTGGCCTCGGGCAGGATTTTATGAGCCTCGCCCGAGCGAGGTCGTAAAATACCAGCCATCAGAATTGGCAGCCCAAAGACAACCAATCATTGAAGTTAGAGATCACAAACTCTTGTTCCAATGACATTTCTGCCTCATTTTCTTAAAAAAAAGAACACAACCAAGGCTTTGTTTAGTCAAAGGTTCCCAGAATCCTCCATTCCACACTGACCTTCCTGTACAATGGACAATGAGTAAGACCATCACCATTTGCACATTGGTTTTTAACAATAAATGTTTTCAGCCAGAAGCTGAACTTCAAATTAGTCAATGTACCTTCAGCCTGGGAGATTTCTTTCTCACCCACACCTGGAAAGCAGGAAAGCATGACATCTTTCAGTGGGAAGTTTAGTTGAATGTGCCTTGGCTCAACTGAACTTAGCCCCCTGTGTTCCTCAGTGCTGATAGTTGTTTACCCATGGGCACTATCCGACTATCTCTTCAGGTAAGGTTTGCGGTTAATGGACATTGCTGTCAATCTTCTATCATCACCCAGAGGCTGATTTTGCCCCCCCCCCCCCCCCCCCCCCACCCCCACCCCGTACCCCCAGCTCCCAGGTGGTCATGGAGTAAACTTATAGGCGCCATGGGAGTAAATTACCTCCAGGAAATCCTATAGATGAACCCACTGCCTCCCATAAATCAATGCCCACCACCCTGTCTTCCCGATCTCTCTCATCGCCTCCCCCCACCCCCTCCTGCCCAAGCCCTTCACCCAGCTGACCTCCTGGTACTCTTTACAATCCAATATGTATGTTGTTATCCTGAATTGAACTGTGAAAAAAGTGCAGCAAAATTGACCTTCCTCACTGTTGAGGTTGAAGTTAGCTGGAATGGTTCTGAGGTCTTTGAAACAATGTAATCAAAGTGTATAATGCAGAAAAAACTGAACAACATCACAGCCAGCCCCATTTCAGCAGCAAATATTGGATTTTATTCAGGATAATCAGCTGGTTGTCTAATTGGGAGCTAAATAATCAAAAGAGCTTTGTTCACCATCAGTTGCCAATCCTCAGCCATTTTGTCCGTTGCCAATCTGTCAAGAGCAGCTCACAACCTGGAAAAGCACAAAAGAAACAAAATTACCTTGAATAAATTGTGCTTTTTAAAAATTCTTTCATTGATCGGATGTTATTGGAAAGGCCAGCATTTGTTACCAATCCCTAATTGCCCTGGAACTAAGTGTCTGGATCGGCCATTTCAGAGGGCAGTTAAGAATCAACCACATTGCTCTGGGTCTAGAGTCACCTGTAGGCCAGACCGGGTAAGGACGGCAGATTTCCTTCCCTAAAGGACATCAGTGAACCAGATGAGTTTTTACAACATTTAACGATAGTTTCATGGACACCATCACTTTATATTCCAGATTTATTAATGACATTTGAATCCTATCAGCTGCCATGGTGGATTTGAACCCATTAGTCTAGGCTTCTAGATCAACCCAGTGAATTTAACACCACTATCTCTCCTCTCTAATTTGAGGTCCAATATTTCCAAAAGCTGCAAAACACCAAGAGCATCAGATGCATCAGAATCTTTTTAATGTCCTTTTTGCCGGTCCTGTTATGAATGTGTACTCAGACAATTGCTTCACGGCTTTTAAGATCTTTACTCACTGATGTCCCCCTTTTTCACAGCCCGATGTTAGGGTACAGATATTGGGTGTGATACTGATGTAGGAAAGAAGAGGTCTACATTAATAATGTATCAGTTCAAATCCGACTGGGGAATTGAAATTCAATTCATTAACTAAAGCAGGAATAAAAGCTGGCTCAGTTATGGTGACCAGAAAACTACCTGATTTTCATCTCATCTGCTTCATTATTGCCCTTCAGGGGAAGAAATTGACCAGTCTTATTCAATTTGGTCTGGGTGACTCCAGATCTACAACGATAAGCTTGACTCTTAACTGTCCTCTGAAATGAGCTTGCAAACTACAGTCTAATAAGAATACAAGAAAATGGATCACGGCAAGAGTTTTACAGCACAGAAAGAGACCCTTCAGCCCATCGTGTCTGCACCGGCCATCAAGCACCTATCCAGCCTCTCTTCATTGCTGAAACGCTCCAGTCCAGGCAATATCCTGGTGAATCTTCTCTGCATCCCCTCCAGTGCAATCACATCCTTCCTATAGTGTGGCGACCAGCACTGCACACAGTACTCCAGCTGTGGCCTAACCAGCGTTTTATACAGCATCATCATAACCTCCCTACTCTTGTATTCTATGCCTCGATTAATAAAGGCAAGCATCCCATATGCATTCTTAGATGAACTTCAATGACTTAGGCACAGACTAAGGGTGGCATGGTAGTACAGTGGTTAGCACTGCTTCCTCACAGCATCAGGGACCCAGGTTCAGTTCTGGTCTTGGGTGACTGTCTGTGTGAAGTTTGCACGTTCTCTCCGTGTCTGCGTGGGTTTCCTCTGGGTGCTCCGGTTTCCTCCCATATTCCCACAGTCTGAAAGACGTGTTGGTTAGATGCATTGGTCATGCTAAATTCTCCCTCAGTGCACCCAAACAGGTGCCGGAGTGTGGCGACTAGGGGATTTTCACAGTAACTTCATTGAAGTGTCAACGTAAGCCTACTTGTGACAATATTAAATAAATACTTAAAACATTCCAAAGATCATAGAACCCTTACAGCACAGGAGGAGGCCATTTGACCCATCACATTTGCACCGACCACAATCCCACCCAGGCCCTATTCCTGCAACCTCACATATTTACCCTGCTAGTCCCCTTGACACTAAGGGACAATTTAGCAATGGCCAATCAACCTAACCTGCATATCTTTGGACTGTGGGAGGAAACCGGAGTACCCGGAGGAAACCCACGCAGACACAGGGAGAACGTGCAAACTCCACACAGACAGTGACCTGAGGCCGGAATTGAACCTGGCGCTGTGAGGCAGCAGTGCTAACTACTATGGCACCATGCTGCCCCCTGTGCCACCGTGCCAACCCCCAGGGCGTACAGGTGAGGTAGATTGACCATGCTAAATTGCCCCTTGGTGTCCCAAGATGTGCCAGTTAGATGGATTGGTGGGGTAAATAGGTGAGCTTATGGGTAACCACGAAGTACACTTCATAGCACTGTCAACAATCCCTCACATCACTCTGTGATGAATGAGAGTAGGCTGATGCGGTGGTAATTGGTTGGTTTGGATTTGTCCAGAGAACTCCACCAAGGAATCCCTGATTGGCCAATCTGATCATTCTGACCTTGAAAAGCCCTCCTCACTAACATCTGGGGGTCTGTGCTAACATTCAGAGAGCTGTCCCACAGAATAGTCAAGCATCTGCCTCACATAGTTTTATTTACCAACTCATGCCTTACAGCTAATGTTAAAGACCTCTCCATCAACATCCCTTGGTGAATGTCCTGTAGTATCTTAAGTGCAAAAGACAATTAAGGCTGAAGGATTTGCAAGCTTCCTAAGCAAGAAATACCAAATGGATGATCCATCTCGCTGTCCACAGAGGCTCCAACATCACTGTCGCCTGTCAGTTCAAATCATTCTGCATGACATCAAAAAACAGGTGAAGGCACTGGATACTGCCAAAGTTACAAACTACTACAACATCTCAATGAAAGATCTGTGTCCCAGGATTAGCTGCACCTTGCTATGCAAACCCAATCTGACCACTTACTGCTCCATAACTGCATTCTCAATCATTAGCAAAGTGATGGAAGATATTGATACAGTGTAATGAATCAACACCGACACCGCGACAGTCCGGGTGCTGAGTGTGGATTCCACAAGGGTGACCCGGCTCCACACCTCTGTGGTGGACCTCAGTTGTGCCTTTGTCCTATATGGACCACCGTTGTGTGTGTTTGTCATACCTGGACACATCCCCTTCCAGTTTGGTTCCTCCCCTCAGCACCTAGTATAAAGGTGGCTGTCTCCTCCCCCTTGTTCAGTCCAGGTCGGTTAATTGTTGGGATCTGCTCCTGATTCTGTTGTGAATAAAAGCCTACACTTATATTGGCATATCGGTAGTCTTTCGCCTTATTGATAGTGCATCAACCTCATCATGCCCTTGGCCCAAACCCTCCTCTGCACAATCCCAACATCTTTCCTCTCCCCCTTTTCTCCAGCCACGCCCTCCTTTTCCCCCGCCCTACACCCTCTCCCTCCCTTTAGCCTCCTCCTCCATCACGTCCTCCCTGAAAATATTGGGGCCAATGATTCTGCTGTTAGGTTAAGGGGGCTGGTTTTAACAATGCCAGCTGTGGTGTGAACATGACTTCCACAGAATCCAAATGTAAAATTACCCAAACAATTAACCAGGAAGTCAGTGGGGATTTTCTGAACTGAGCAAATGTGAGAAATGAAATGTGCATTCGGAATAATGAGCTGAGATATAGTTTTGCTGATATAAACTGTTAAAACTTCAGGCTCAGTTTTTGACAATCAACCTAAATGATTTCATTGTGTAACTCTCCTGTGTCTTTCCATTACTGTTTGGATCCAGATGAATTCTAATGAATATATAATTGGTCTGCCAAGATATTTAATGCTTGGATCAGGATCTCTATAGATTGCTTATTAAAAACAAATGCCTAATTTGTATCTCGGCCCATTTAATCATATGTATTCCCACTGAATATATCTCGTACTCCTTCATTATCCAAAGTGCCAAATCTTTTACATGAAATCATTGTTCGGTTAATGGATGATGACTGACAGCTACAACGTTGGCAAATTTCAGTTTTGCTGAGCAGTGCAAATGCAGATAATTATGTAACATTTTGTGTTCAAATAAAATACTACAGCACAAGACAGATTGCAGCATCCCTCTGTGAATGACCAGACGATAGACTTGCTCTGCGCAGCAATAATGAATTTATAGTCTTGAGATGATATTTCTGAATACATACGTTAGTACGGTGCCCAGGCTTTGTGAGAGTTGGTTCAAGCTGAGGACATTCATATTTTGGGCTCAAAATCAATAAAAATTATATTCCCAAGAAGAGTTGCAAGAAACTGTCCAGTTTCTATAGAAAATTGAAATCCCCATGTCCTCCTCAGGAACCCTCTTTGATATCAAGGTGAAAATTGATTGCCTCTTGTTGTTCTGTCATAAATCCTTCTTTTGTAGGTATATATGGGAGGGTTAAAACACCAGCATCAGCCACTATGACTAAAGCTATCATTTCCCATTGGAAGAGAATATTTTGTGATTTATCAATAATCTTTCCAGATCTCATCCTTCAAATTGGTATCAACAGGAAGGTCCAAACTCTGGGGTTGTTGAGTAAACATTCTCTACATCTTCAAACTTGCCAACACTGGCTATTTTTAGCAATTCTTTGAAATCATTTGTTTTGCCTTTATATTCATTATATTAGAAGGATGCAATTGCAAAAAGACTGAAGTCATTGTCGCTTTAATTGATATTTAATTTGATTAAAATTACCATCAGCTATTTTTAAGTTTTTATTATGTTGACAATTTGAATTATATATTAATGATTTGGAAGAGGGAACTAACTGTATTATCTCCAAATTTGTAGATGATACAAATTGGTTGGGAGAGTGAGTTGTGAGGAGGATGCAGAGAGATGCTTCAGCGTGATTTGGACAGACTGAGTGTGTCGGTAAATGCATGACAGATGCTGCATAATGTGGATAAATGTGAGGTTATCCACTTCGGTAGCAAGAATAGGAAGACAGATTATTGAATGGGTGTGAATTGAGAGAGGTGGATACTCAACGAGACCTTCGTGCATCAGTCACTGAAAGTAAGCGCGCAGGTACAGCAGGAAGTAAAGACGGGAAATGGTATGTTGGCCTTTATAGTGAGAGGATTTGAGTACAGGAATAGTGTTACTGCAATTGTACAGGGCATTGGTGAGGCCACACCAGGAGTATTGTGTGCAGTTTTGGTGTCCTTATATGAGGAAGGATGTCCTTGCTATCCAGGGAGGGCAATGAATGTTCCCGATGGTGGCGGAGTCCAGAACTAGGGGTCAGAGTTTGACGATAAGGGGTAAATATTTTAGGACTGAGGCGAGGAGAAATTTCTTCACCCAGAGGGTGGTGAATGTGTGGAATTCACTACCACAGAATGTAGTTGAGGTGTGATTTCAAGAAGAAATTAGACACAGCTCTTGGGGCTAAAGGGATCAAAGGATATGGAGGGAAGGGGGGATCAGGATATTGAATTCGATGATCAGCCATGATCAAAATGAACGGCGGAGCAGGCTCGATGGGCCGAATGGCCTATTCCTGCTTCTAGTTTCTATGTTTTTAATGAATCTTTTGCTTTATTGTTAGAAAACCTACAATTCCCATCAAACCCATTCTGCTTTCAAATTCTATTCTGAAATGTATGTAATTTTCATTAAATGACTTTCTTACTTTATACCTGTAGTTATCTACACAAATGGCTGCGTGGAATTTGCACATTCTCCCCGTGTCTCCATGGGCTTCCTCGGGCGCTCTGGTTTCCTCCCAAAGATGTGCGGGTGAGGGTGGATTTGTCATGCTAAATTGCTCTTTAGTGTCCCAAGATGTGTATGTTCAGGGGTTTGCCATGGGAAATGTGTGGGTTTATGTGGATATGTTTATTTATTTATTTATGGGGTAGGGGAGATGGTCTGTGCAAGATACTCCATTGGATTAATGGTGCGGACTTGAAGGGCTGAATGGCCTCTTCTACACTGTCAGGATTCTATGATGTATGAAGTGGAGATGGTGTTTGTATCATTTGATCCATGTGACAGCAGACTGGTACGTGCTAGACAGATCAAAGATAATGTTATGAGGCATTAGAAAGATATACTTGTTATCTCTGTCCCTGAAGCTGCTGAGCTGTGCTGTTCATTCTGTTGATACAGTGGTACACTGTCCCCAGCACCGTTGTAATCCCGCAGCTAATAGCACACCATTAGCACAGACAAACTTGTGATAAATGGGGAGAGTCTTTTCAAAACTTGGTGTTTTTTAAAATCATTATGACTTTTACCCAATTACTTTTTATATATTTGTTTTGGCATAAAGTTGTTGATTATTATTTTTGTTCTGAGGAAATGCCTTTGCATTGACCAGATGTTACAGACCAACCTAGAAAACTAACAGAAGCTGACAACTAAAAACCCTCCCTGTATAGACTTACAATATGTAAAATCAGCTAATGACATTGAAATTGCAATTACAGGCCATTAAACCATCGTGTGGGATTCCCAAGAATTGCAGGATTAAACCATAATCACACAAAAGCTTGAAAAAATCTGATGTGTTGAAGAAACAAGACTTACTTTTTAAGATAACTAAATCTACATCTCTTTCCAAGAAGATTTTTACTTCACCCCTGTACTTGCTATACTCCTCTGTGCTCTCTACAGAATTCAAAGCTTCTACAGACCCACGGACTGCTCTTCCCTTTGAGGGGGAGGGCTGACTGGCGGTGATTTAACCTGAGAGTCACCACACCTCAGGCGAGGGCAAGGTTGAGAAGGCGGGGCCTTCACAAATAACCGCAGCCGGTACGAGAATCAGACCCACTCTGGTTGTCCCGAAGGTGGGAAGCATCCTGGACTGTCCACACTCTCGAGACTGGAGCAACCCTGTTGTTCCTCTATTTATTAATTAATGACCTTGTTTTTGTTAACAAACCTTACTAATCCATGTGCAAAAATTGCCATCAGCAACTTCCCAAGCCACCCAAATCAAACCTCCCTCTTCCTTCTCCCCCATACCCCTATGAAGCACTGCACCCATCTTCTCCGCATTCCCTATCCTTCCCTCCTCAGGCCTCTGCCTTCCTTCTCCTCCTCCCCCCATGCCTCTACACTCCCTCTCCTCCTACCCCCAGGCCTCCATACTCCCCCTGGTCCTCCCCCCACGCCTCTCTCCTCCAACCCCCTGCCCCCTCCTCCCCCCGACTTCTTGTTCCTCCTGTCCTTTCTAAGCAATGTCTCAGCATCAGTACTTGCTCTGTCTTGATGGGCTGCTGACTCAGAAATTTGTGGACTTCAGTCGCACTCCAGAGATTTGAGCATAAAAACCTAGGCTGATCCTTCAGTTCAGTACCGAGGGAGTGCTGCACTCATAGAAATCATAGAAACCCTACAGTGCAGAAGGAGGCCATTCGGCCCATCGAGTCTGCACCGACCACAATCCCACCCAGGCCCAACCCCCACATATTTTACCCGCTAATCCCTCTAACCTACGCATCCCAGGACTCTAAGGGACAATTTTTAACCTGGCCAATCAACCTAACCCGCACATCTTTGGACTGTTGAAGTTAATGCCTTTCAGATGAGATATTAAATCAAGCCTCTTCTGCTCTCAAGTGGATGTGAAAGATCCCAAAACAAAATGGAGGCAGCACGGTGGCACAGTGGTTAGCACTGCTGCCTCACAGCGCCAGGGACCCGGGTTCAATTCCGGCCTCGGGTGACTGTTGTGTGGAGTGTGCATGTTCTCCATGTGTCTGCGTGGGTTTCCTCCGAGTGCTCCAGTTTCCTCCCACAGTCCAAAGATGTGCGGGGTAGGTGGATTAACCATGGTAAATGCACAGGGTTACGGGGTTAGGGCAGGAATTGGGCCTTTCAGAGGGTTGGTGTAGACTTGGGCTAACTGGGTTTTCTGCACTGTAGGGATTCTATGATTCTATGAATATTCGCAGGGAAGTTCTCCCCGGTGTCCTGGCCAATCTCTCAATCAACTTTGCAAAAACAGATTATCTGCTCATTATCACATTGCTGTTAGTGGGATCTTGCTGTGTGTAAATCGACTGCTGTGTTTGCTACATTCCAACAGTGAGTACGCTTTGAAAGTCTTTCATTGGCTGTAAAGTGCTTCATGACTGTCCTGAGGTCATGAAGGATGCCAAGGGAAGAAATGTCCATGAGGAAGGTTCTGTCCATTCTCTCGTGGATCTCTGAGCTGCTTTTCTCCACCGTGTTGAACCGTAAAGAGGGGAGAGATCCTCGCCTGATTTATATCCACTCTGCACTTTGTGTCTCTGCACTGATGAAAACAGGAGTGGGATGGGAAGTAATGGATGATTGAAGCTTTATTCCCATTTGCTCACTCAAACCGCTTTGTTCTAAACTTTCACGAACGCAACAAAAAGA
Source organism: Mustelus asterias (assembly GCF_964213995.1). Lineage (NCBI taxonomy): Eukaryota > Metazoa > Chordata > Chondrichthyes > Carcharhiniformes > Triakidae > Mustelus > Mustelus asterias. The sequence continues at coordinate 79,795,759 of NC_135821.1, forward strand.
GAAATATTCACATAAAGTTAAAAATGTTGTGAAATGTTGGCCAGGCGGAGCATGTGTACTGTTAATATCAGTTTAGTTAATCACAGGGAAGGAGCCAACTCTTTCCCATAATGAACATTCTGTTGGTTCTGATGTTGAGCTATTAACAATGGACCCACTGTATCTGGGAGAATAATGCAGGGATCATATTAACATTTGTTTCGGAAAATATTCAAAAGTAACATTTATAAAAAAAGTAAAGCCACCAGCAGTAAGTGTGGAATTTTTGTGTAGCTGTCTGTGTATTTAAGGCACCGTCCCACCATCAGACTCACCATCTCCATCCCACCATCAGACTCACCATGGACTACTCTCCGGAATCGGTTGCATTCTTGGACACACGCATTTCCATTAAGGACGGTCACCTCAGCACTTCACTGTACCGCAAGCCCACGGATAACCTCACGATGGTCCACTTCTCCAGCTTCCACCCTAAACACGCTAAAGAAGCCATCCCTCCGTTTACACAGGATCTGTTCAGATTAGGAGGATTGCAACAGACACCTCCAGACGCTGAAAGATGCCCTCATAAGAACAGGATATGGCGCTCGACTCATCGATCGACAGTTCCGACGCGCCACAGTGAAAAACCGCACCGACCTCCTCAGAAGACAAACACGGGACATGGCGGACAGAGTACCCTTCGTCGTCCAGTACTTCCCTGGAGCCTTCAACATGTCATTGATGAAGACGAACATCTCGCCAAGGCCATCCCCACACCCCCACTTCTTGCCTTCAAACAACCGCGCAACCTCAAACAGACCATTGTCCGCAGCAAACTACCCAGCCTTCAGGAGAACAGTGACCACAACACCACACAACTCCGCCACAGCAACCCCTGCAAGACGTGCCAGATCATCGACATGGATGCCATAATCTCACGTGAGAACACCATCCACCAGGTAAACGGTACATACTCTTGCAACTCGGCCAACGTTGTCTACCTGATACGCTGCAGGAAAGGATGTCCCGAGGCATAGTACATTGGGGAGACCATGCAGACGCTACAACAACGGATGAATGAACACCGCTCGACAATCACCAGGCAAGACTGTTCTCTTCCTATTGGGGAACACTTCAGCGGTCACGGGCATTCGGCCTCTGATCTTCGGGTAAGCGTTCTCCAAGGCGGCCTTCACGACACACGACAACGCAGAGTCACTGAGCAGAGACTGATAGCCAAGTTCCGTACACATGAGGACGGCCTCAACCAGGATCTTGGGTTCATGTCACACTATCTGTAACCCCCACAACATGTCTGGGCTTGCAAAATCTCACTAACTGTCCTGTCTGGAGACAATACACATCTCTTTAAACTGTGCTTAACCCTCTCTCCACTCACATTGTCTGTACCTTTAAGAATTGATTACCTGTAAAGACTTGTATTCCAACCATTATTTTGTAAATTGAGTTTGTGTCTTTATATGCCCTGTTTGTGAACAGAACTCCCACTTACCTGACGAAGGAGCAGCACTCCGAAAGCTAGTGGCTTTTGCTACCAAATAAACCTGTTGGACTTTAACCTGGTGTTGTGAGACTTCTTACTGTATTTAAGGCACCAGCAGTAAGTGTGGAATTGTTGTGTCGCTGTCTGTGTATTTAAGGCAGTGAGTGTAGGGGACAGAATAGATTCTGTTTCTGACCAACCGCTGCCTCCTGTAGCCAGCAGCAGCCCAGCTTCCTGGGCACATCGCCATGGAGACAGCCTCGACTGTGGACAGAATATATCAATAATTACAGCAATTCAGTCTAAATCCTGAAGTTAATTTCTTCATCCATTTAATAACAGGTGGATTTTTATAAAATTCCCCATGCAGTAAACTTCGCAAAATTCAATTTGTTTTTAAACTCAGGAAAACCATTAGTTTGGAAAACAAAGTCCCAGGGTTTGACTGTAACAGGATTCATAATGATCCCAGCCTGACTGCAACCTACACCTACACACTACACCCCCCACTCCACATCACATACACACACACACACACGCATGCGCATGCACACACACACACACTCACTCTCACGCACACTCACTCGCACACTCACTCACTCACGCGCACATTCACTCGCACACTCACTCGCACACTCACTCGCACACTCACTCGCACACTCACACACAAACCCAAGATGTTCTTTCAGTGTTCTGACCAATATTCATTGCTGAACCAAACAGATTAACCGGCCAATAATTTCATTGCTGTTTGTGGGATCTTACTCTGCACAAAGATCGGCCAACATAACAAGAGTTATCTTCGTTCACGGCAGGCTCGAGCTTCAGGACATTTCAGGGTGATGATAGTGTGAAACTCTCAGTGTGGCTGTGTGTGAATTCTGTGCGGTTACTGACAAAGAGATAGCTGGCCAGAGTCAGAGGGATCGATGCCTTTCACTCCCTTCCAGCATTCTGTCTAATCAACAAACTTTCACATCTCTATGGAACTGCAGGAATGGAGTAATGTGAGATCGAATTCAAAATACACTAAACAGAAATCATTAAATCTCAGTGGAATATTGCCTGCTGCTGTACTCATGTGAAGCTCAGTTGGGGACCATGTTCATGCTGTTTACATTGTGGTTAAAATGAGGGAGACCAGCTGAATGTATTCTGTATTCTCAACTCTGGTTTCTGGCTAGAGAATGGACACTGGCTGAAAAGATTACACCAGAATGTGCAGCAACTCTTTGATGATTGATTTCAGTGGGATCCGGTCCATGATCTGTCACAACTTGTTCACAATCTGCTGCTCTTGTCCTTCTAGATGGTACCAGTCATGGGTTTGGGAGGTGCTACCAAAGAAACCTTGGTGAGTTCCTACACTGCATCTTGTAGATGATGCACACGGCTGCCATTGTGTGTCGATGGTGGAGGGAGTGGATGTTTATGGATGGGTGTCAATCAAGCGGGGCTGCTTTGTCCTGGATGGTGTTGAGCTTCTTGGCTGTTGTTGGAGCTGCACCCATCCAGGCAAGTGGGGAGCATTCCATCACACTCCTGACTTGTGTCTTCTAGATGGCGGACAGGCATTGGGGAGTCAGGAGATGAATTATTCACCACAGGATTCCAGGCCTCTGAGCTACTCCAGTAGCCACACTATTTGTATGACTCGTCCAGTTCAGTTGCTCATCTTCTCAAGGTCTCTCTCAGGGTTCACTCTTCCTGAGGCACCTCTCGCTGTCTGGCAGCTCACTGAAGTTGACCATTTCTCAGCTGTTGACCCGAGGAGAGAGGTCAGCAGGATAGTTCATGGTGATGCCACAATGGCAGAGCCGGGTTTTCCTCATTTATTGCACCTCCCAGTGGGGCTCAGAAGACAAGAATTCAAGAGAGAAGAGGCTGGGAATGAAGGCCTTTGACTGTTGATGCTCAATCCCCTATTTATGAGGGATTATTCTTAACCTGTTTTACCTCCCAATGCCTCAAACTTTCACCTTGGACTGAGATCTCCTCATGGCCTCACCCCTTGCTTTCCCTATGACCTTCTTTAGCCCTACAACACTCCCCCAAAATACCTATCTTTAGTCTCTTATACAATACCCCCCTCCAAAGATGTGCGGGTTAGGTTAATTGGCCAGGTTAAAAATTGCCCCTTAGAGTTCTGAGATGCGTAGGTTAGCGGGATTAGCGGGTAAATATGCGGGGGTAGGGCCTGGGTGGGATTGTGGTCGGTGCAGACTCGATAGGCCGAATGGCCTCCTTCTGCACTGTAGGGTTTCTATGATTCTATGATTCTATGATCTTCACCCCAAAGATGCCTAGGACCTTGGAATTCCCCTCTAAACCTGCCTGCCCTTCCACCTTCCCTCTCCTGCTTCAAGATCCTTCTTAAACCTGACCACCTGAGCCCAGCACACATTCAGTAAAAAGGCCATGTCTGGGGGTCAGGAGTGTGAACCTCCCCTGATTACAGTTAGGACATTGTCCTGGGAAGGCCACAGTGTAGTGGGAAGGCCACAGTGTAGTGGGGAGGCCACAGTGTAGTGGGGAGGCCACAGTGTAGTGGGGAGGACACAGTGTAGTGGGGAGGACACAGTGTAGTGGGGAGGACACAGTGTAGTGGGGAGGCCACAGTGTAGTGGGGAGGACACAGTGTAGTGGGGAGGACACAGTGTAGTGGGGAGGACACAGTGTAGTGGGGAGGCCACAGTGTAGTGGGGAGGACACAGTGTAGTGGGGAGGACACAGTGTAGTGGGGAGGACACAGTGTAGTGGGGAGGACACAGTGTAGTGGGGAGGCCACAGTGTAGTGGGGAGGACACAGTGTAGTGGGGAGGCCACAGTGTAGTGGGGAGGACACAGTGTAGTGGGGAGGACACAGTGTAGTGGGGAGGACACAGTGTAGTGGGGAGGACACAGTGTAGTGGGGAGGCCACAGTGTAGTGGGGAGGACACAGTGTAGTGGAGAGGACACAGTGTAGTGGGGAGGACACAGTGTAGTGGGGAGGACACAGTGTAGTGAGGAGGACACAGTGTAGTGGGGAGGACACAGTGTAGTGGAGAGGACACAGTGTAGTGGGGAGGACACAGTGTAGTGGGGAGGACACAGTGTAGTGGGGAGGACACAGTGTAGTGGGGAGGACACAGTGTAGTGGGGAGGACACAGTGTAGTGGGGAGGACACAGTGTAGTGGGGAGGACACAGTGTAGTGAGGAGGACACAGTGTAGTGGGGAGGACACAGTGTAGTGAGGAGGACACAGTGTAGTGGGGAGGACACAGTGTAGTGAGGAGGACACAGTGTAGTGGGGAGGACACAGTGTAGTGGGGAGGACACAGTGTAGTGGGGAGGACACAGTGTAGTGGGGAGGACACAGTGTAGTGGGGAGGACACAGTGTAGTGGGGAGGACATGGTGTCGTGGTGTTGCCTCCAGACTAGTAATCTCAAGGTCCAGGGTAATTGTGCCACCATGGCAGATGCCACTCAGTTCAAGGGAAATTAGGAATGGGTAACACTGACAAAGACATCCCAGGAAAGAATTTTTTATAAACTCAGACTGAGATTAGTTCAGTCAGTGCTGATTAGGGATGGTTCAGATATTTACTGGAAAATCTCACTAAGCCATCAAAGATCAGCATTATTGTTAACAAGAATGAGAAATGTACATTAATAGAGAGTTATGGAAAGCTGAGAAATTTGCCCCAAATACACAAAGGTATTAAATATCAAATTAGATTTTCCTCCATCATTCTGCTGGATTTGCAGCAATAACCAGATAACTCGATGCAGAAAATGAGCTGGGAGTCACTGGAACATCTTTGCAGTGGGGTAAGTATAGGCACCTTTCTAAATATGGGCAGTTGTATTTAAATGTGGCAATAATGAGGTGATGTCACACATCAGCTCGTTCTTACCTCCGGACCGGATTCAGATCAACAACCGGAGCTCTCTCTCTGACTTGGCACCAAAAGCCTGATCGGGTCTGCTCATTGGCTGAGGGGAGCACTGGGGCTCGAGGTGATGAATAAATGTTTATCAACATCAAAGTCTGCACTAATATGAAAAATGGCCACAAAGGATAGGCAGTGGGGAGGAGCTGGTGCAACAAAAACATAACCTGGAAACAGGGGCCAATGAGAGTCTTCAGATATGTAGACAACAGAGAAATTAAAGAGGGTTTCAGTCCAATAAAAGTGTTTTGTTCTGAACCATGACTGCACTCTGCAGCGAGTAGGACGCATTGGAGTCAAGAAGGCGCCTCTTCAACATTGCAGTCACCCTGGAGTCAATCATGTGTCTGTTGGGTTCTGAAGTGTTTTCCTGTGGGTTGTCTATGCTTTTATTGTAAAGACTGGAGTTAGGATGTCCATGGGGAGCCGCGAATAAGAAATCAGCACAAGCGAACGTAACTAAATGGCTCCCGCTGAGGAGAAGACCTTGCCCCTGGAGGAAATGGAAATTTGAACTGGAGCCAAGAGTGACTCCATATCTCCAGTCTGCCTACCTAAGAGAACTCCTGTTCCAAACAAAACACATTGCTGATAGTTGCTATGGTTTTCACCCACTGTGAGGTGAGCCAATCTTGTCTATAAACAGCACAGAGATCCATCAACTTTCAAAGGCGGCAAAGCATGGAAAAAAATGATTGCATCTTGTAATGCAAACAGAAGCTTAATAATTCATCAGGTCAAAGTACTAACCCATACTCTCGAGGACTGTAATAGGAATTCTGTACAATAGTCACAAGTGCACCACAAGATGACCTATTATTAGACCATTTTGATGGGTTAAAGGTGGGTCTCTGGGGCACTGAGATCAGGATGTTTCCAGGGTTGTTTGCCAGTCTGTACAGCTGGGACAACTGCAGAGACGCTACAACTCGTCAAGGTTTCTCTGTTGAGAAGTGAATCAAAATCAATGCTCACTGAAGGAGGGGCCATGTTTGTCTGTGATGTCATTGGGGAATTGGCCACTTGTTGTCAAGGTGCAAATGTGAATGTCTGCCGTGTACTGGCTCCCAGTGGGAGGGAGAATCAATACTTTCAGGAAGGGAAGAGGAGAACTTTGGGAAGCAAATAGTTTGCTTTCGAAAGAATCTTTTCATTTGTGGAATGTTTTGTTCCACAAACCTTGTAAACAGAGGTGGATGTATTTGCGTGCTGCGATGATGTCATTGTGTCACGGTGAGCTTTCGGAACACCTGCGACAACTGGAATGATGCAGCTTCTGACTGTTGTCAACATACATCTGATGACCTCGATTAAAATGTAAATTATTTACCAGTTATCCACTGCCTATTCCTCAGATTCAGCAAACACTGAGTCTGAACTGCTTTGGGTGTGTGTGTTCGAGTCTCTGCCAAGCAGAGGCTGGTGTCACTCTGACTCTGAGTGTTCCCTCCTCCCCTGAAAGACTCTTAATGACATGGACACACATTGTAGCGATCTGCCCAAGGATTGTCTCCCCTGTTCATTTCCCCAAACTTCACGGTCATCCGCTTTCCTCTCCAGTTACTCAGGGGAGATTCTAATTTCCAATTTCACATTATCTAACATCACCATCTCTTCCTTCCTCTTAATCCACATCGCTCTAATCTTCATTCCATCAGTCTCAATGTATCTTCGAAATCTGGCCTAGGGTTGGATTGAATGTGGTCTCAGGTGGACCCACTTTATCCTGAGAGAAGGGCTGGAGAGTGTTTGTCGAAAGGTCTAAATTCTCTGTTTCAATTCTGGGTCTTCGTGTTCACTTCAATGTGGAGATGGTGGGGTCGGGGTAATGTCACTGAGCTAATGTTCTGGATCCATGGGTTCAAATCCCACCATGGCGGCTGGTGCAATTTACATTCAATCAATAAATCTGGAATTGAAAGCTAATCTCAGTAAATGGTGACCATGACAACTATCATTGATTGTTGTAAAAATCCACTTGTTTCACGAATGCCCCTTTCGGGAAGGAAATCTGCCATTCTTACCCGGTCTGTCCTACACGTGACTCCAGACCAACAGCAAAGTGGCTGTCGCTGAAAGAGCTCAGCAAGCTACTCAGGTCAAGGGCAATTAGGGATGGGTAACAAATACTGGCCTTGCCAGTGACACCCACATCCTGTGAGAAAATAATGAAGAAAAAGTCTCCTGGCAGCAACAAAACCTTCCCAGATTAATGCAGGATTCGGAAGGGACGATCTGGGATTCCCAGCTGCCTATGGTGGGATTGCCAATTAAACTCATTAATGAGCCAATTAACACCCATTATCTCCGGGCCCACTGCAATTCATTGGTCGTTGGCAGGGATTAAATAGGATCTGCAAACTGCCAGGGTTCGGAATCCTCGGGAAGTCCCAGCAGATGCCCCGTTAGTGGTCAAAAGATACAATACAATTGGGCTTTCCCCACGGAACTGATTGGGATTCCCCGCTGGTTTTTAGAATAGTGAGTGAGGCCTCCATCGGGTGACAAAACCCAGCTCCTTGGTGTCTTTTCTTGATGATATTCACTGACAATCTTTCCTCCTGCACCATCCTGAGAACTTCTTCATTCTTCTTGAGGTCCCTCTGTCTGACCTACTCCATCCTCCACCAGAACCACACTTCACAACTAATTCATCGTAAGGTTCTCCACTACTCTCAAGGTTCAGGTTGCAACCGAGTCCAACATGAGACAGTCCAAACACCTCGATTCATTCCAACGCCAAGCAATTCCTTCTGTTTGGACTATATGAAAGAAAGAAGGGAATTGTCTTCCTGGACATCCTCCAAAATGTTTCATCAGTAATTCAGTATTTTGGAATAAAGTTCCTGTGCAATGTAGGGAAATTTTGCAGCCGGGTTTTGTACAGTTTCTATAAATAGTAATGAGGTCGTTTGCATTTAATTGAGGGGGTTTTGATGATTCGGGCATTGGGAGAACTCTCAGCTCCACTTTGAATAGTGAAGAAATATACAAATGTCAAAATACAAATGAGGACAGTGGCAGCCGCTGGAAATGTAACATTTCCCACTGCACACGTTTTCTTTACTGGCCAGCTTAGCGACGTTAACTCAGTTTCAGAGCTAGAACAAGAGTTTTAGGATAAGGGGTGGCAGATTTATAACAGAGATATGGAGAGTGAGTGGTGAGTCTGTGGAATTCACTACCCCAGAATGTGGTGGATGCGTTTGAAGGGAACGCATCACAGAATGGAAAATGAACAGGAAAGTGGAGTTGAGATCAGTATTAAATGGCAGAGCAGGCTCGAGGGGTTGACTGGCCTACTCCTGCCCCTAGTTTGATGTTCTTTAATGTAAACTGTTTCAAGAACTCGGTCGACTTGGTGCTGCAGCATTACCACTTTGCTGCAGGTGCAGGTTTTCCATTAACATATGGCGATTGTGATGATTGTCCTGTTAGGATACCCATTGGGCCTGTTAATCACATGTTAATTTTTAAAATTAATTATAATTATTACAATTAATTAATATTAAATAATAAAATGTTAATGTTAAGCACCCGTTCATCACAGTTCCTGCTAATGTTCTGTGGAAACATCGCAGGGTACAGAATTGCATCGCTCTACAAGACACAGGAAAACCCCTCAAAGACTTGCTTTATAATTGTCCAATTTGTTTAGATTTCGGACCGATGCGGTTATTGAAGATTGTATAAAGGAGTTAAAGGGGGAGGGATGTGGATCATTACAGATGTTAAACGAGGTTCTGACCAACATTTCCATGGTCAGAGACTCATTGGGTCAGAGCGCCCAGCCTCCCAGCCGCATGTTTCCTGGCACTGGAAGGCGATGTGCTGTCTGCTGGAGGTGGGATTCTCTGGTCAATGGGATTTCCCACTGATGTCACCCCACGCCGGCAGGAAACCCGTGGGAGGGGGTGCACTGCCGATGGGACCTAGAATCCCACTGGCGTGAGCAGCCAGAGAATCCCGACCATTAATTAAACTAAATTTCACCAGTTGCTATGGTGGGATTTGAACCCATGTCCCCAGAGAAACAGCCTGGGCCCAGTGGATTACTAACCCAGTGACAGTACCACTACACCACCATCTCCCTGTTCTATTCAGTTTCTAATCATTGGGACCATCCTGTTAAAGGTGCTACACAAGTATAACTTCTTGTCAGTAATGGAGAGGTTGAAGCAAACACACTGCGGTTAGTTGTACCTTGTTAGTGCTGTTTAGATTTGAATGAGGGAATCGTGTTTTGATTAGGATTGAATGTCATCATTGTACGAGGTGGTTTTTCAGGTTGGCTGTGTTTCTGGGTGAACTGGGAACAGTGAGTGTCTGCCAAACAGGCACTGGAGGTGAGTTAATGCAGCAATTCTCTGCACCCTTTACATCGCGTGTGTTTAGTTCGGACCGCTGTGATTGGTAATGTCACAAGGGTCACCATGTCATTGAGTATGTCCTTGAGGCTGGTGTTTATCACCTGCTTTGTTTTCCAACTCAATATTGGCAACGAAGCTTCTTTAAAAGCTTCCATGAAAGCGTCCTGTAAGCGTCGGGACAGATTTGTACAGCAATGTTCCAGTGATGAACTCGGATCCACAATGACTAAGAAACTGATTCAATTCCAAAAATACTTGTAAAGCAAATCAGAGGCTGGTTAATAATGGATACTTATGAAAAGAGGCATGTTTAGACATTACCACGGTAAGAAGTCTCACAACACCAGGTTAAAGTCCAACAGGTTTATTTGGTAGCAAATACCATAAGCTTTCGGAGCACTGCTCCTTCGTCAGATAGAGTGGACATGTGCTCTCAAACAGTGCAAACAGACAGAATCAAGTTGCAGAATACTGATTAGAATGCGAATCCCTACAGCCAGCCAGGTCTTAAACGTATAGACAATGTGGGTGGAGGGAGCATTAAACACAGGTTAAAGAGATGTGTATTGTCTCCAGACAGAACAGCTAGTTAGATTCTACAAGTCCAGGAGGCAAGCTGTGGGGGTTACTGATAATGTGACATAAATCCAACATCCCGGTTTAGGCCGTCCTCATGTGTGCGGAACTTGGCTATCAGTTTCTGCTCAGTGACTCTGCGCTGTCGGTGTGTCGTGAAGGCCGCCTTGGAGAACGCTTACCTGAAGATCCAAGGCTGAATGCCCGTGACTGCTGAAGTGCTCCCCCACAGGAAGAGAACAGTCTTGCCTGGTGATTGTCGAGCGGTGTTCATTCATCTGTTGTCGTAGCGTCTGCATGGTTTCCCCAATGTACCATGCCTCGGGACATCCTTTCCTGCAGCATATCAGATAGACAATGTTGGCCGAGTTACAAGAGTAGGTACCGTGTACCTGGTAGATGGTGTTCTCACGTGAGATGATGGCATCCGTGTCGATGATCCGGCACGTCTTGCAGAGGTTGCTGTGGCAGGGTTGTGTGGTGTCGTGGTCACTGTTCTCCTGAAGGCTGGGTAGTTTGCTGCGGACAATGGTCTGTTTGAGGTTGCGTGGTTGTTTGAAGGCAAGAAGTGGGGGTGTGGGGATGGCCTTGGCGAGATGTTCGTCTTCATCAATGACATGTTGAAGGCTCCGGAGGAGATGCCGTAGCTTCTCCGCTCCGGGGAGCACCACAGCATTGTAGATTTGTGTCTCTGATATCCGGTTCTATACATCAGGGAATCACACTTTCTTGATACATGCAGCCAGTGTTCAGGGCTATTCATGGGCAGCACAGACTCGGGGAATGACCCCACATGCATCAACCAACATTCTGACATCAGGAATAACCCCATGTGACAGTCAAGCAACCCATTCTGGTGTAATCTCACTCAGGCACTTGCACTGTGTGAAGTTGCTTTCAATGCAGACACTGTTACTCCAACAATACTTGTTTATATACCATGCTTGTGCAACTTTGAATAATTATCCATATATTTCCACAGAACAGTTTAATTGCACGCTTACTCACTAACGCTGTTTGTCTGACTTCTCTTGTTTAAGTATTTATTGTTTCAGAGAAATGATAACAATCATGGTCACCTCACTATAAGAAGGATGTGGAAGCACTGGAAAGAGTGCAGAGGAGATTTACCAGGATGCTGCCTGGTTTGGAGGGTAGGTCTTACGAGGAAAGGTTGAGGGAGCTAGGGCTGTTCTCTCTGGAGCGGAGGAGGCTGAGGGGAGACTTAATAGAGGTTTATAAAATGATGAAGGGGATAGATAGAGTGAACGTTCAAAGACTATTTCCTTGGGTGGATGGAGCTATTACAAGGGGGCATAACTATAGGGTTCATGGTGGGAGATATAGGAAGGATATCAGAGGTAGGTTCTTTACGCAGTGAGTGGTTGGGGTGTGGAATGGACTGCCTGCAGTGATAGTGGAGTCAGACACTTTAGGAACATTTAAGCGGTTATTGGATAGGCACATGGAGCACACCAGGATGATAGGGAGTGGGATAGCTTGATCTTGGTTTCAGATAAAGCTCGGCACAACATCGTGGGCCGAAGGGCCTGTTCTGTGCTGTACTGTTCTATGTTCTATGTTCTAATAGATATAATTCTCTTCATTCACACTCACACTGGGTTCTGTTCCAAAGATGCTCACAGTCCTGTGGTACTCTTGGGATTTGATCAATCCTCACCTGACAGGCCCCAACCATGAGGGGATCAGTATAATCTAGCTTGCTGGTTTTACATTCCGCACCTACAATAAGAGCAGGAGAAAGCCATTCAGCCCATCGAGCCTGCTCGTCCATTCAATACAATCTTGGCTGAAGCTCTGTCTCACTCCACTTCCCACCTGTTCCCCATATTCAATGATTCTCTGAGACCAAAGGTCAGTCTATCTCAGTCTGAAATACATTCAGCAATGGAACATCCATGGCCCTTGCTGTAGAGAATTCCAAAGTTTCACAACGCTTTAGGTGAGGAAATTTCTCCTCATCCCAGGTTAAAATGCTGGGCCAGGTCTATCCTGAGACTCTGCCACGTGTTCCAGGTTCTGCAGCAAGGGGAAGCAACGAACAGTAACTTCCTGGGAACGGCAGTCAGCGACAGATTGCCTTTCCCTGCCCAATTACCTCAGTGATTTTGCTTCCAATCCCGCCTTGCCCAGCTTCCCGACTCAGTCCGGGTGGGACTCCCAGGCCCAGTGTTAAAATCCAACACTGTCCAAGTGAAGGAGGACACACCCCCACTTTACTGCACTCACTGCTGTAAAGCGGGAAAGTTAAAGGTCTCATTGAAATTGTCAGACCAGGGAGACGGTAAGTGTCCAAGGAAATGGTTTCAGTGAGATCACATTTCATTCTTCTCAAATCCAGAGAATATAAATCCAATTTACTCAGCTTCTCATCATGGGACAATGGGTCCTATTTTACCATTTTCATTCGAAGTGCTGGGTGGACTTGAAACTGGGAGTGTTTCAGATCCGACTTTTAGACCCGTTCTCAGGCGCCCCCATACGCATTCTGCCTGAAAAAATATCAGCGATTCCGAATCGCGCTGCACAAGCCTGTGGGCGGAGCTTAACGCCCCCAAAATCCTGCAGCTCCAATCGGCGCCTCCAACTGCGCATGCGCAGAAAAAATGTGATAGAATGCGTCTCCTCTGCCACATCGCTCCCGGGCTGGATAATGCCTCCCCCCTGGCCCCCACCCCCCACAACATTACTGACCCCCTTATTCCCCCCACTCCCTCTGCCACCCACACTGATCGCGGTCCCCTCCCCCCTTCCTCCCCACTGATCACAGGTAGAGTGGCAGCGGACCTCCCCTTCCCCCTCACCGATCTCAGGGAGAGTGGCAGTGGACCCCCCCCTTCCCCCCTACTGATCATAGGCAGAGTGGCAGCGGACCCCCCCCCCCCCACCCCCCCTCCTAGCGCACACTGATTTCAAGCAGAGAGCCATTGGACACTCGGTACTTACCTCCTCACTAACTGGAGCGCCCGAATTGGACTTTTGTGGAGCGTGTCTGTTTTGCGCTGATTCTGGATGGGCGAATGCGGTGGTAAAGGGGGAAGTGCCGGTAATGTTTGGTGTGCAGCCAATTAAGTCAATTTAAATGTGTGCAAATGCATTTAAATGGCCTTTGCGCCCGTTTCGGGCGTGGTCCCGATTGTGGCCATTTTCAGGCCTGGGTAAAGGGGGAACTGGCATGGAGGCAGTTGCGGATCGCGCTACTCGCCTCACGCCCGACGTTACCAAGCTTTCACGCCCGAAAACAGGCGCAACTTGATGGTAAAATCAGGCCCATTTCCCACCCAACTGTACTCCTTACTGACTTCAATAGAGGACAAAATCCGAATGGGTTTAAAAGCAGCTTTACAGCCAACCCCAGCCTCTTCCAAATGGCTGGATTTTTGGATAAGACTCTCTCCGAAAGTAGACAGAAAATACACAACAACTGAATCCTGTCCTCACCAAGCTTGCACACAGAAGCACTAACTGGTAACAATCACTGGGATCTCATTCATTATCCCACTGGGATCTCATTCACTATCTCACTGGAATCACTGAGATCTCATTCACAATCCCACTGGAATCACTGGGATCTCATTCTCAATCCCAATGGGATCTCCTTCACTATCCCACTGGAATCACAGGGGTCTCATTCGCTATCCCCCTGGGATCACAGGGATCACATTCACTATTCCAGAGGGAATGTTCAGAAACATGACTGAGTGGATTGTATAAACCGTTCCCTAATCCACAGATACTGAGACGGTGCAGTCCCCTCGTTAGAGTGAGTCAGCCCGGCATTGGACAGGAACTGGAAATGGATTGGCCCAAGTTGACATTGGAGAATGGAGAGGATTGGGAAAGTTAGCAGTTCCATGGACCTGTTCACAATGCCGGCACATCCCGAAGCACTTTCCAACCAAGGATGAGCCTCTGAAATGTTGCCAGAGTTGCAGCAACTCACTTACATCCAGCAGACCCTCGCTGAGGCACCAGCAAGGCTGAGGTTGAATTGCACATCTCAGTAAAAGTGTTGGTTTAATAGAACTGTCGGTATCTTAAAAAATAGTGTGAAAAATATTTGTAACAAGTTTTATCAGCCTACATTCATGAAGCAAAAAGCAGCGCAAGAAAATAAATACATTTCACTGCTGCTGCTTGGAAATGCTGCAAATATATTCATTTCACACACTGCAGGAGTGCTGCGATGTCATTGCTACACGCTCTAAGCACCAGCTGTTCAGGTTCAGCATGTGGTTTAACTGTTCATGGGTTTTGGCTCCTTTGTTGTTTGACTCTGGTTTCACAAGCCGATTATTAGCTGATTATTTACAAAATACAACAGTCTAAATTCATGAACAGCGGGGAGGGAGAGCTGTAATGCTGTAATAACCAACTCATGAGGTAACTGTACACCACATTCTCACTGAACTCACAGGATTATCTACCCTGTCACTGTTAACCATACACTGGTTAAAATCTCATGAGGAAATAGAATTGGAAAAATAGTCTTGGCTTCAGAATGCTTTCACGTTAGTATTGTGTAACTAAACTGATGTTTCCTTCATAGAATTTTTGATATTTGTTCATGGGATGTGGGTGTTCCGATTCTGAAGCAAGCAAGACCTGGACCTATCCAGGCTTGGGCTTGCAAGTGGCAAGTAACATTTGTGCCACAAAGAGCCAGGCAATGACCATCTCCAACAAGAGAGAATTTAACCATTGCACCTTGACATTCAATGGCATTACCATCTGCTGAATCCCTCACTAATAACATGCTGGGTCTTGTTACCATTGCCCAGAAACTGAACTGGGCAAGCCATATAAATACAACGGCTACAAGAACAGGCCAGAGATGGTGACATCATGGTATTGTCACTGGACTAGTAATCCAGAGAACCAGGGTAATACGCTGGGGACCCGGGTTCAAATACCACCATGACTGATGTTGAAATTTGAATTCAATAAATGCCTGTAATTAAAAGTCTAGATGACCATAAAACCATTGTTGATTGTCGTAAAAACCCATCTGATGCACTAATGCCCTTTAGAGAAGGAAATCTGTCGTGGGTTTGGCCTACATGTGACTCCAGATCTACATCCAATGTGGTTGAGTCTAAACACCGCAAGCCTCTCAATTCAAGGGCAATTAAAGGATGAGTAATAAATGCCCACATGCCACGTAAGAATTTAAAAAACATTCTGCAGCGAGTAACTCACATCCCAACTCCACAAACTCTGTAAACACCAACAAGACACAAGTCTGGTGAGATGGAATATTCTCCTGAATGAGTGCAGCTCCAACAACACTCAAGAAGCTCGACACCATCCAGAACAAAGCAGCCCACTTGATTGCCACCTCTTCTACAAACATTCAATCCCTCCACCATCCCGCACTGTGGCAACTATGTGTACCATTTACAAGTGCACTGCAGCAACCCACCAGAGTTCCTTTGACAGCACCTTCCAAACTCTACTATGTCGAAGGATAAGAGCAGCAGATACCTGAGAACATCACCGCCTGGAGGTTCCCCTCCAAGTAACTCACCATCCTGGCTTGGAAATATGTCACCGTTCCTTCACTATCACTGGGTCAAAATCCTGGAACTTCCTCTCTAACAGCACTGTGTGTGTACCTACTGCACATGGACTGCAGTGGGTTCAAGAAGGCGGCTCACCACCGCCTTCTCAAGGGCAATTAGGGATGGGTAATAAATGCTGGCCAGCCAGCGACGCACACATCCCACAAATGAAAAATAAAAAAAATCACACAGCCACACACACATTCACAAATACTCCATTTCATACGTGTTCACACACATAAACACACACACAGGTGCTCACAGATTTACGCATACATGCACACACACACAAATTTACACACATTCACATTCTCAGTCACACACATAAACACACATGCACACACACAGTCACTCACATTCACACATGCACACATAGTCACACGCAGTCACACACACAGACACACAAAGAAAGTCACACACATATATGCATACACACATACACGCAGTCACACACACACACAAAGCGAGTCACACACACATGCACAAGTACACACACAGACACACATAAACACAGGCATTCACACAGTCACTCACATTCACACACGCACACACACATATACACAGTCACACACAAACAAAGTGAGTCACACACACATATACATGTACACACACAGACTCACCCACACACACACAACACACACACACATGTACCGTCACATATACATATAGCGTAGCCGGAACATGTTTTACCTCAGATGACTGAGTCAGCTGATAAACTTGCTGAATTCACACAGGGTTTCTAAATCTCACATTTTGTGGAAAGCTGATGTGACTTGTCACTGTGTCTGTGATTGGGTTTCAAGAGGGTGATGGAGGGTAGTGAGGGGAGGTCAGTCATCAGGGCAGCGTAGGAGTGAGAGATGGAGGAGGGAATGTGATCCGCCATGGTTGAGTGAGGCAGAGGCTTCTCTGTGCCCACAAGGAGTGCTGCAGAATCCCCAATGTCCATGTTGCTGAGTTTCCCAATGTCTAAAGACCTGTATGGCAACTGTTCAATTTTTAATCAGGTTCTTAATTGCAATTGTGGGAGCCTGATTTAAATATGTTAATGAGGTTCCACCACCCCATGATGAAACACTCACAAGACACAAAATCTGTTGTCGTAGAAACAGTGACAGTTGGGACATATTTTCCCCTTTATTAAATTTTAATTGGCTCTTGGAATATTGAGGCTAAACTGTCTTTCAAACTGATTGTGTTTCAAAAAGGATAGAGAAAATACCTTCAGCGCTGTGTAAAAGCTGAATGTAACAATGTGTTTGTGTGGGAAAGGAGTCAAAAAACAAAACACAGGCTCTTCCATTTACCACCAACCGCAGCTTAAAGTTGGTGATAAAGGAAACAAGACGGTACTTGCCTCAGAAGAGATGACATCATATTTGCAGAGAGCAACTGGCTGAACCACTCAGAGCAGCAATGTGATTCCACATTTAGCGACCTGCACCTCCTCAAAGCAATAAAGTAGAGGCGATGGCAAAATGTCATAAGTGAACTGTGGAATAAATGTGAGTACCTGTGCACTGAACTCTGATCCATTGACCCAGTGAGAGTTTACAGAACTGGAGCTTTCCTGAGGTGGGGTTGCAGGTAAAGAAATATACTGAGAAAAAAATCTGCTGGAGACACGCAGCAGCCAGGCTGTGTTCCTGGCCAGTTCAGACTTCTCTATGGAGTGGGTGTGCACGCCACTTCAGAACATTGTAAACCATTTCTGTAACCCACAGCAGACACTGAAATGGAGTGTTTGTGTTCCAAACCATTTAGAAATAATCCTTGATTTACTTCAACTGATTCTCTGTACTCGCAGTACAGCTGTGTTTTTCCCATGTTACTGACAATGAAAAGGTAATTGGCCTGGATTCAAATATTCAATAAAGGAGAGTAATCATTCTACCGACTCCTCCTATTTGAGCAAACACCATTAATCTGCTTTCTTATTGGACCGGCAGTCAGGTAGTTACACAGACTGCCTCACCCAAACAACATGAATTGAAGCAAACAGCAAGAACTGCTATCTGTACACGACCTATTTTAAAGTGTGTTATTTTGCATGCAAGGTTCTTTGTGAAAACGTTGCCAAGAATAGTTTGTCCTGAAAACTCAACTGAAGCTGAGTTTTACACCAGGATAAATTCACACGACAACATGTTTTCAAGACACACGATATTACTGACACAATCCAAATTGTGGCTTCCATTTCGTTGTAAACACCTGCATGAGAGATCTGTCTCAATGTACTGCTCTTGTTAGGGGCCGGCCACTGCTAAATCTGGGTCTCTTATTCTACTAGAAGTACAACATATCCTTGCATTTCTGTAGCGCCTCTCATATTCAGAAAGGTCTCAAATTGCTTAATGTTGAGGAGGTCAAAGGTCATGAAGCCCCACGAGAGGGAAAAGTGCCAAATGTATCCTGTACCAAGATCCTATCACTCCCCATTCTCCCAGATCTACATCAGCTCCCCACTCCCAGACTTCCAAATGGAAATTCTCATCCCTATATTTCAATCCTTGCACCTCTCTCTATCTATATACGATCTTCCAGCCCGAGCCCCAACTCTCTACCTGGGATCTGGGATCTCACATATTTTCCCACCATTTGGTCCATCATTGATGACTGTGTCCTCAACCTCCCAGGCTACACACACTGGAACTTCTTTCATTAACTCATTCACCTCCTCAACACTCTCTCCTCTTACACAACACTTGTTGAAACTCACCTCTCTGACCAAGCCTTTTGATACCCCTTTAGGCTTGGAATCCACTTTCATCTGATTCTATGTCGAAGATTATATATAAATGTGCGTTTCAGCATCTTCTGTCTGCTCTCCCACATCCGACTGTAAACTTGAGGTCATCAAAAACTCTGCTGCCTGGGTTCTACCCGAGTCCATTCACCCACAAGCCTGTGCCTAATGACATACACTGGTTTCAGATTGAGCATTAACTCGATGGCAAAACTTTCATCCTTGTTTTTAAATGCTTGCTCCTTCCCTATCTCTGTAATTTCCTCCAGCCCCATCACCCCCTGAGATATCGATGCTTCCCTCGCCCCATCACCCCCTGAAATATCCATGCTTCCCTCGCCCCATCACCCCCTGAGATATCCATGCTTCCCTCGCCCCATCACCCCCTGAGATATCCATGCTTCCCTTGCCCCATCATCCCCTGAGATATCCATGCTTCCCTTGTCCCATCACCCCCTGAGATATTCATGCTCCCCTCGCCCCATCACCCCCTGAGATATCCATGCTCCCCTCGCCCCATCACCCCCTGAGATATCCATGCTCCCCTCGCCCCATCACCCCCTGAGATATCCATGCTTCCCTCCCCCCATCACCCCCTGAGATATCCATGCTCCCCTCCCCCCATCACCCCTGAGATATCCATGCTCCCCTTTCTGACCTCTTCCCTGAAGTTATGCTCTGCCATTCACAGCAGTGCCTTCAGTTGCCTAAAGGCCTTCTAGGCTCTGGAATTCCCTCCCTACACTTCACGAGCTCTTTCTCCTCCTTTCAGACACTCCTTAGAACCTGCCGCTTGACCGAGCTTTTGGTCATCTAATGGGCAGGACTTTATGGCCTCGCTCGTCCCAAAACTGTAAAATTCCTCCCGAGATCAATGGACTTTTCCATGTTCCATCCCTCAACTGCTCAGATTCCCATGGTGGGTGCAATGGCAAAATTCCAGTCAATATCTCCAAATGATCTCAGTGTCATATTTTCTTTCTGAACACTGTTTGATTATATTAAATATATTCTATAAATTTAAGTTGCTGATGATGCCATACGAAATATAATTGAAAAGTATCTGGTGTACCACCACTGAAGGCATGAAATCGTTCTTACATTCAACTGGCTGCTGTTGTGATTCTGTTACTCAATCTCTATCCTTGATCATTATGGAAGTTATGAGAATGGTCAGGATTGGGGTTTACAGAAAATTATTCAATATCCAGACCTGCTCCTGGGAGAGGCTTGAAGTAAAATGTTGGCGGTTTGCTAAATCAAAGAACTCTTGGTTTTCGATAAGGTGTTTGAGAGTTTGCACCTTATGTTATTTAGCATTTTCATAACTCAGTGGAGGTGGGGAATTTTAAAAATCATTTTGTGGCTTGGTTATTGAAAGAAATATCACATGGAAACTTATTTTCTCCCCTCTTTCTCTTTCGAAGTCTCGTGGAACCTCTAACCATCTCATCATGGGCAATAATCATGAAAATCTCCCTCTAGATCAACCTGGTCTCCAGTTTGAAAGTTTATTTATTAGTGTCACAAGCAGGCTTACATTAACACCACAATGAAGTTACTGTGGAAATTCCAAGGTGAAGAAATGAGAAAATGCAGCCTGTGAGAGGAATGAAGGAGGAATCTTCAGTAATTAGAACAAAGAACAAAGAAGAAGAACAAAGAAAATTACAGCACAGGAACAGGCCCTTCGGCCCTCCAAGCCTGCACCGACCATGCTGCCCGACTGAACTAAAACCCCCTACCCTTCCGGGGACCATATCCCTCTATTCCCATCTCATTCACGTACTTGTCAAGACGCCCCTTAAAAGTCACTACCGTATCCGCTTCCACTACCTCCCCCGGCAACGAGTTCCAGGCATCCACCACTCTCTGTGTAAAAAATCTGCCTCGTACATCTCCTTTAAACCTTGCCCCTCGCACCTTAAACCTATGCCCCCCTAGTAACTGACTCTTCCACCCTGGGAAAAAGCTTCTGACTATCCACTCTGTCCATGCCGCTCATAATCTTGTAGACTTCTGTCAGGTCGCCCCTCAACCTCCGTCGCTCCAGTGAGAACAAATTACTATGAGTATGTCACTAATTTACATGTTTACATTGGGTAAAGGGATGATAATAGTTTATATGAAAGCAGTTTTCATTTTATTGAAAATAAATAAAAGGTTTTGGAAGCTGGGCATCTCAATTGTCTTGTTAGCTGTCCGAGAATTATCTCTCTCCGAGGAAATGGTTGACTTGAACAATGGATTGCAGCTTGTAAAATTATCCTGATTATATACTTGTGCAAAAATAATTGATTGAAATTCATATAAGTAAATAGGAGGAATACTGAGTCTAGTTGTACGAAGCAGGAAGATGATAGACCCAGGGCACAGACTGTCCCAGTGCTTGTAGCATCTCTGGTACAATCAATATTCCTCAGATTAGTAATAAAATATTAGCCTGCGTGCCACAACTCTTTTTTTAAAATTCATTCGTGGGACATGGGCATCGCTGGCTGGTCAGCATTTATTGCCCATCCCTAATTACCCCTGTTCAACCACATTGCTGTGGCTCTGGAGTCACATGTAGGCCAGACCGGGCAAGGGCGGCAGATTTCCTTTCCTAAAGGACATTAGTAAACCAGATGGGTTTTTCCGACAATCAATAATGGTGATCAGTAGATTCTTAATTCCAGATTTTCTTTTCTTGAATTCAAATTCCACCATCTGCCATGGGTGGGATTCAAACCCAGGTCCCCACAACATAAGCTGAGTTTCTGGATTAAATAGTCTAGCAATAGTATCACTGGGCCATCACCTCCCCTGTGGAGTGGAGACACTGCCAGATTTGCAGTATCTTGTGATTCTGATATCCTCTCTACAAATGTCTCTGTTTCCCCTTCTCCTCCCTCCAGCTCCTGGAAACCTCTCTCTGTGACTGAGCTTTGGGCTGAGATGTCCCAACATTCCCTGTGGACGGTGTTCTGGTGAAAGGTCACAGACCAAAAACATTAACTCTGTTTCTCTCTCCACAGACGCTGCCAGACCCACTGAGTTTTTCCAGCATT
The DNA here is from genome assembly GCF_964213995.1 of Mustelus asterias. Taxonomy (NCBI): domain Eukaryota; kingdom Metazoa; phylum Chordata; class Chondrichthyes; order Carcharhiniformes; family Triakidae; genus Mustelus; species Mustelus asterias. The sequence continues at coordinate 79,817,504 of NC_135821.1, forward strand.
TTCTGTTTTTATTTCTAATATCTCTTTATGTGTCTCTGTGTCAAATTTTGTTTTGTAACTGATCCTGTGATGCATCTTGGGATGATTCATTGCATTAAAAATGTGGTTGAAAAGTAAGTTGTTGTTCTGCTGTGCTCAATATCAATTGTCTAAAAACTGTCCTGCTCAGGAAGGGGAAGTTGTGGTCTTTTTATGATTAAGTCAAGATTAATCAAGATTTTTATGATTAAGACAAGAGATGGGTGAGATCCTAAATTAATATTTCTCATCAGTATTTACTGTTGAGAAAAGCATGGATGTGAGGGAACTTGGGGAAATAAATAGTGATGGCTTGAGGAGTGTACATATTACAGAGAAGGAGGTGCTGGAAGTCTTAAAGCGCATCAAGGTAGATAAATCCCCGGGACCTGATGAAGTGTATGCCAGGACATTGTGGGAGGCTAGGGAGGAAATTGCGGGTCCCCTAGCCGAGATATTTGAATCATCGATAGTCACGGGTGAGGTGCCTGAAGATTGGAGAGTGGCAAAAGTTGTGCCTTTGTTTAAAAAGGGCTGCAGGGAAAAGTCTGGGAACTACAGGCCAGTGAGCCTCACATCTGTGGTGGGTAAGTTGTTGGAAGGTATTTTGAGAGACAGGATCTACAGGCATTTAGAGACGCAAGGACTGATTAGGGACAGTCAGCATGGCTTTGTGAGTAGAAATTCAGATCTCACAAATTTGATTGAGTTTTTTGAAGGAGTAACCAAGAAGGTAGATGAGGGCAGTGCAGTTGATGTTGTCGACATGGATTTTAGCAAGGCCTTTGACAAGGTACCGCATGGTTGGTTGTTGCATAAGGTTAAATCTCACAGGATCCAGGGTGAGGTAGCTAAATGGATACAAAATTGGCTTCTTGACAGAAGGTGGTTGTAGAGAGTTGTTTTTCAAACTGGAGACCTGTGACCAGTGGTGTGTCTCAGGGATCAGTGCTGGATCCACTGTTATTTGTCGTTTATATTAATGATTTGGATGAGAATATAGGAGTCATGGTTAGTAAGTTTGCAGATGACACCAAGATTGGTGGCATAGTGGACAGTGAAGAAAGTTACCTCTGATTGCAACGGGATCTTGATCAATTGGACCAGTGGGCTGACGAATGGCAGATGGAGTTTAATTTAGATAAATATGAGGTGATGCATTTTGGTAGATTGAACCAGGGCAGGACTTACTCAGTTAATGATTGGGCATTGGGGAGAGTTACAGAACAAAGAGATCTAGGGGTACATGTTCATAGCTCCTTGAAAGTGGAGTCACAGGTGGACAGAGTGGTGAAGAAGGCATTCAGCATGCTTGGTTTCATCAGTCAGAACATTGAATATAGGAGTTGGGACATTTTGTTGAAGTTGTACAAGACATTGGTAAGGCTTGGAATACTGTGTACAGTTCTGGTCACCCTATTATAGAAAGAATATTATTAAACTAGAAAGAGTGCAGAAGAGATTTACTAGGATGCTACCGGGACTTGATGGTTTGAGTTATAAGGAGAGGCTGGATAGACTGGGACTTTTTTTCTGGAGCGTAGAAGGCTGAGGGGTGATCTTATAGAGGTCTATAAAATAATGAGGGGCACAGATCAGTTAGATAGTCAATATCTTTTCCCAAAGGTAGGGGAGTCTAAAACTAGAGGGCATAGGTTTAAGGTGAGAGGGGAGAGATACAAAAGTGACCAGAGGGGCAATTATTTCACACAGAGGATGGTGAGTGTCTGGAACAAGCTGCCAGAGGTAGTAGTAGAGGCGGGTACAATTTTGTCTTTTAAAAAGCGTTTAGACAGTTACATGGGTAAGATGGGTATAGAGGGATATGGGCCAAATGTGGACAATTGGGATTAGTTTAGGGGTTTAAAAAAAATGGCGGCATGGACAAGTTGGGCCAAAGGGCCTGTTTCCATGCTGTAAACCTCTATGACTCTATGATTCCAAGTCACTCCCACACCAAGTGCTTGGCACTGGGAATCAGAGGGATATTTGGATCAGGTTCTGTGATCTGAATTAATGTTCTTGTAATATTTAACAAGATCTGTTACTGGGATGTTTCCCAGAGATTATGAGATAACTCTGTATCAGGACAGATCTAGCAATCCAAAGATAATGGACTGGATTCTCAATGGGGGGGCCGAGAATCCACCACCTGATGCCCGGATCTCAATCCTGCATCCAAGCTGTCTCTCTCCTCGAGGAGATGGGAGCTTTCTGCCCGGTGCCTGTGGTAAATGGAGGCAGCGGCCATTTTGGGGACTGCCGCAGCTTTGCTGATTTAAGCAGGCAGCTTCTTGGAAATGGAAGGAGGTGGGCGGTGACCTACGATGATACGGAAGGACCAGCACTTGTGTTAGTGTTAGTTGTCCCAACAGATTTGTTGAAAAGAGCACTGCAAATAAAATAATTCAGGATGACCCACCCATCTGTGCATTGATGTGAAAAAGACTGGTCCAACTCACGTGGAAAGCCTTGACAATTCCATGCTTCTCTGCTTTAACCCGTTAACAAGCTCCCTGAGGAGCTAGAGGGAATTCATTTTGGTCACTACCCTTTGCTCTCCCTCCTCCTGGCAACTGTTGGAAAATCTGAAACTGGTCCAGAGACATTGGCACCTTGAAGGAATATTTGGGACTACCCATACCCATACCTGGTGTCCTGCACCCACCCTACCCCATGTGCACCTGCTATACAATACCTGGCCCAAATGGCTCTCGTAACATTGATAAATCACCCTGCGAGGCTATCAGTTATAATAAAGTTTATTTATTAGTCACAAGTAGGCTTACATTAACATTGCAGCTACTTAGACTGTGAAGTATATTCCAGTAATCGGTCCAATTAATGTGGCTGACATTTTATGTGTCAATATTAGGAAGCTAAGCACACTCTAGACAAGGCAAAGAAAAACGTCACTGCCTCAGACACCAGGCTGTCTACCCACAGCACTGTCTCTCGATCAGAAAGCAAAAGGTCATTATCCTGTTTGAAGTGGTAAGCATAGCGACGGCTCAATGATAAGCGACTGAACATTGATGTGCCCGGCTGGGAATTATCACATTAACACAGAGCTCACTGCTGGCATAAACCAGAAAGCTAGATCACTCAATAAAACTTTACACACACACTGCAGCTTCTTCAAACATGCTTCGAGATGTTTGGCAGGGTTAGAAAAGGGAAATCAAATTGAATGATGAAGTTTTGCTAATGTCATGAATATTTGTACTGACCCTCTGACAGTGCGGCACTCCCTCAGTACTGACCCTCTGACAGTGCGGCACTCCCTCAGTACTGACCCTCTGACAGTGCGGCACTCCCTCAGTACTGACCCTCTGACAGTGCGGCACTCCCTCAGTACTGACCCTCTGACAGTGCAGCACTCCCTCAGTACTGACACTCTGACAGTGCGGCACTCCCTCAGTACTGACCCTCTGACAGTGCGGCACTCCCTCAGTACTGACCCTCTGACAGTGCGGCACTCCCTCAGCACTGACCCTCTGACAGTGCGGCACTCCCTCAGTACTGACCCTCTGACAGTGCAGCACTCCCTCAGTACTGACCCTCTGATAGTGCGGCACTGCTTCAGTACTGACCCTCTGACAGTGCAGCACTCCCTCAGTACTGACCCTCTGACAGTGCGGCACTCCCTCAGTACTGACCCTCTGACAGTGCGGCACTCCCTCAGCACTGACCCTCTGACAGTGCAGCACTCCCTCAGTACTGACCCTCTGACAGTGCAGCACTCCCTCAGCACTGACCCTCTGACAGTGCGGCACTCCCTCAGTACTTCCCCCCCTGACAGTGCGGCACTCCCTCAGCACTGACCCTCTGACAGTGCTGCACTGCCTCAGTACTGCCCCTCTGACAGTGCGGCACTCCCTCAGTACTGACATTCTGACAGTGCAGCACTCCCTCAGTACTGACCCTCTGACAGTGCGGCACTCCCTCAGTACTGCCCCTCTGACAGTGCAGCTCCCCCTCAGTACTGACTCTCTGACAGTGCAGCACTCCCTCAGTACTGACCCTCTGACAGTGCAGCACTCCCTCAGTACTCCCCCCCCCCCCCCCCCAACCAGTGCGGCACTCCCTCAGTACTGACCCTCTGACAGTACGGCGCTCCCTCAGTACTGACCCTCTGACAGTGCGGCACTCCCTCAGCACTGACCCTCTGACAGTGCAGCTCCCCCTCAGTACTGAGCCTCTGACAGTGCAGCACTCCCTCAGTACTGAGCCTCTGACAGTGCAGCACTCCCTCAGTACTGAGCCTCTGACAGTGCGGCACTCCCTCAGTACTGAGCCTCTGACAGTGCGGCACTCTCTCAGTACTGACCCTCTGACAGTGCAGCACTCCCTCAGTACTGACACTCTGACAGTGCGGCACTCCCTCAGCACTGACCCTCTGACAGTGCAGCACTCCCTCAGTACTGACCCTCTGACAGTGCAGCACTCCCTCAGTACTCCCCCCCCCCCCCCCCCCCCCTAACAGTGCGGCACTCCCTCAGTACTGACCCTCTGACAGTACGGCAATCCCTCAGTACTGACCCTCTGACAGTGCGGCACTCCCTCAGCACTGACCCTCTGACAGTGCAGCTCCCCCTCAGTACTGACATTCTGACAGTGCAGCACTCCCTCAGTACTGACCCTCTGACAGTGCAGCACTCTCTCAGTACTGACACTCTGACAGTGCGGCACTCCCTCAGTACTGACCCTCTGACAGTGCGGCGCTCCCTCAGTGCTGACCCTCTGACGGTGCGGCACTCCCTCAGTACTGATTAACTGACAGTGCGGCACTCCCTCAGTACTGATTAACTGATAGTGCAGCACTCCCTCAGTACTGATTAACTGATAGTGCAGCACTCCCTCAGTACCGACCCTCTGACAGTGCAGCACTCCCTCAGTAATGAGCCTCTCACAGTGCAGCACTCCCTCAGTACTGATTAACTGATAGTGCAGCACTCCCTCAGTACCGACCCTCTGACAGTGCAGCACTTCCTCAATACTGAGCCTCTGACAGTGCGGCGCTCCCTCAGTACTGACCCTCTGACAGTGCGGCACTCCCTCAGCACTCACCCTCTGACAGTGCGGCACTCCCTCAGTACTGACCCTCTGACAGTGCAGCGCTCCCTCAGTACTGACCCTCTGACAGTGCAGCACTTCCTCAATACTGAGCCTCTGACAGTGCGGCGCTCCCTCAGTACTGACCCTCTGACAGTGCGGCACTCCCTCAGCACTGACCCTCTGACAGTGCGGCACTCCCTCAGTACTGACCCTCTGACAGTGCAGCACTTCCTCAATACTGAGCCTCTGACAGTGCGGCACTCCCTCAGCACTGACCCTCTGACAGTGCGGCACTCCCTCAGTACTGACCCTCTGACAGTGCAGCGCTCCCTCAGTACTGACCCTCTGACAGTGCGGCACTCCCTCAGTACTGACCCTCTGACAGTGCGGCACTCCCTCAGTACTGACCCTCTGACAGTGCGGCACTCCCTCAGTACTGACCCTCTGACAGTGCTGCACTCCCTCAGTACTGACCTTTTGACAGTGTGGCACTCCCTCAGTATTGACCCTCTGACGGTGCGGCACTCCCTGAGTACTGACCATCTGATGGTGCGGCACTCCCTCAGTACTGACCCTCTGACACTGACAATGCAGCACTCCCTCAGCACTGACTCTCTGACAGTGCGGCACTCCCTCAGTACTGACCCGCTGACAGTGCGGCACTCCCTCAGTACTGACCCGCTGACAGTGCGGCACTCTCTCAGTACTGACCCTCTGACAGTGCGGCACTCCCTCAGTACTGACCCGCTGACAGTGCGACACTCCCTCAGTACTGATCCTCTGACAGTGCAGCACTCCCTCAGTACTGACCCTCTGACACTGACAATGCAGCACTCCCTCAGCACTGACTCTCTGACAGTGCAGCACTCCCTCCGCTGACAGTGCGGCACTCCCTCAGTACTGATCCTCTGACAGTGCGGCACTCCCTCAGTACTGACCCGCTGACAGTGCGGCACTCTCTCAGTACTGACCCTCTGACAGTGCGGCACTCTCTCAGTACTGACCCTCTGACAGTGCGGCACTCCCTCAATACTGACCCTCTGACAGTGCGGCACTCCTTCAGTACTGACCCTCTGACAGTGCGGCACTCCCTCAGTACTGACCCTCTGACAGTGCGGCACTCCCTCAGTACTGACCCTCTGACAGTGCGGCACTCCCTCAGTACTGACCCGCTGACAGTGCGGCACTCCCTCAGTACTGATCCTCTGACAGTGCGGCACTCCCTCAGTACTGACCCGCTGACAGTGCGGCACTCTCTCAGTACTGACCCTCTGACAGTGCGGCACTCTCTCAGTACTGACCCTCTGACAGTGCGGCACTCCCTCAGTACTGACCCTCTGACAGTGCGGCACTCCTTCAGTACTGACCCTCTGACAGTGCGGCACTCCCTCAGTACTGACCCTCTGACAGTGCGGCACTCCCTCAGTACTGACCCTCTGACAGTGCAGCACTCCCTCAGTACTGACCCGCTGACAGTGCGGCACTCCCTTAGTACTGATCCTCTGACAGTGCGGCACTCCCTCAGTACTGACCCGCTGACAGTGCGGCACTCTCTCAGTACTGACCCTCTGACAGTGCGGCACTCCCTCAGTACTGACCCTCTGACAGTGCGGCACTCCCTCAGTACTGACCCTCTGACAGTGCGGCACTCCCTCAGTACTGACCCTCTGACAGTGCGGCACTCCCTCAGTACTGACCCGCTGACAGTGCGGCATTCCCTCAGTACTGACCCTCTGACAGTGCTGCACTCCCTCAGTACTGACCCTCTGACAGTGCTGCACTCCCTCAGTACTGACCCTCTGACAGTGCGGCACTCCCTCAGCACTGACCCTCTGACAGTGCGGCACTCCCTCAGTACTGACCCTCTGACAGTGCGGCATTCCCTCAGTACTGATCCTCTGACAGTGCAGCACTCCCTCAGTACTGGCCCTCTGACAGTGAGGCACTCCCTCAGCACTGACCCTCTAACAGTGCTGCACTCCCTCAGTACTGGCCCTCTGACAGTGTGGCATTCCCTCAGTGCTGCACTGTAGTGTCAGCGTAGAGTTTTGTGCTCCAGTCCTCGAGTGAACTTGAGCTTCCAGAGAGATGAGTGTGAAGACTTCACTGCGCCATTGCCCAAATACACTAACCACCCGGTAACTGAGCTGTCCTGTTGGCACTGACTCACTCTGGGTCACACACAGGGAACCCGCTCTTTGGATATAAGTGCTGAGGCAGTGGGTCCCCGCTGGCACCTCACCGATTGCCCCGTGCTTTCCCTCAGTGTGAGGTCCGGCTCAGCAAGATGGGGAACCTCACTCGTTTTCCTCCCCTTGTCAAGGCCAAGAGAAACTCAGCTAAACTCAGCTGGGATATGATAGCGTCTGTATATTTTAGTTCCACACTGGGCACGAATATTGACGATTGAATGATCATCTAAATATCCCAATCAATTATCAGTTTGAAAATTGGAATGTAACCTATTAAAGACATCACAATGGATACTCCATCAACTCGCCCTGTGTTTGTAACAGTCAATCTTCTGACACGAATGGGCATTCTTCACATCTGTGAGCTTGAGTGTAATGCTGGTCACATTAGCCCAAATGCTGGGAGAAAGGTCATTCAGAAACCCCTCCTTTAAGAGAATGGCCATCCTGCAGTGATGACACGCTGCTGGCAGCCTCAGCATTCCGAGGGTGGGATTTCCGCCTCTCAATGGACGGGAGTCCTGCCCTCAGGAGGTGCCGGCCGATTCTCGCAGTCCCAGCAGCGTCAGGACTTTGTGGTGGAAGCTTCTGAAACTGCAAGGGGATCCACAAAGAAATGTCACGGAGGCTGGAGACAGGTTGAGTCCCAGGCCTTTTAGGCAGGGAGGGATCAAGCACCCTAAGGTGCAGTGGGGGGAGCTGTCGAGAGCGCAATTTGGGGGTCCAATCTTGGGTATGTTGCCCCTGTTAGTGAATTTGCTACCAAATAAACCTGTTGGACTTTAACCTGGTGTTGTTAGACTCCTTACTGTGTTTACCCCAGTCCAATGCCGGCATCTCCACATCATGCCCCTGTTCCTCACAGGGCACTCACAATGGATGTACCCCACCTCCTTCCTACTCTCGCCTGCCTCCCACTGCCCTGCCTGCTGTAGCCGTGGAGGTGGGTTGAGGGCCTTAAGTGGGCAATATGGCCACTCAGGGACCTCAGTGGGCCTAAGGGGGTGGGCTGGTGGGCACCTTACCCACTCTCTGTGGACTGAGATGGGGGTGGATGAGAAGGTGGTGGGCTAGCCACCCAACATAGTTTGTGTGCCCCCCACACCCTGTTCCCCCCCTCCACGTCTCCCCCCATCGCCCCCCCCATCCCACTCCCCCCCTCTCCCCCCCCCCCCCCCCACCCCCACCCCCGCCCCCCACCCCCCGCAAAAACAGGCCAGGGGGAGGGGCTGTAAAACCCAGCCTGCAGAGTTTGACCCTGAAATTTAACTGGAATTTCTTCTTGATGGGAATATCAAAGGTGATGCAGAAAACATAAGCATACTGTGATCTTAAAATATTGACATCTTTCAGCGAGATGACAAAGCAACATAGTCACGAGTGTCACAGTGAACCTGTGTTCCATCACACAGATTTCAGTTATTATGGAAATAACTGTGACCAAACCCAAGAGACAGTGTCCCCTCCATCTCCACTGGAGTTGTGTCCTGCTTCAACCTTGTCTCTTTGGGCATTAATGCTGGTTTCACTTAAACAGACCAACATATTTTTATTTTCCTTCACTGGATCTTTTTTGGCGAAAATCTTTCTGTTAAAAGCCCATTGATTAGTGAATGATAGAAAAAATCAAAAAAAGCACAAGAAGGGGATACTGTTTGAGACTCACTGAATGTGTGTCAGTGTGTCATTAATCAAGGAGCTTTCTTCAATTCAAGGTCTCATTCTTCATGGTCCAGAATTAAGAACAGCCAGATAAGACAAAAAAATACAAAATTCCAGCGGTTCAGCTGAGTGGCAGCAGAGTGGGATTGAGTTTCTGCTTTTATAGAAAATACTGAATCCAATGCAAATTGCAACCGGAATTGTCACTGCTTCAAAGAGAGTTTTACCCCCAATTTCTTTCAGACTCATTTGCATACCAGTAAATACAACTTCTGCTGTAAATCATCCCATTGGGCAGTGTTTTAGAATGCCATCTTTTAAAAAATGCTTAAAAAAATATTCCTTCTTATATTAAAGAGCGGTAACTTGTTGAAGTTTGATTAGAAAAACCGAGAAGGTATTTATTACAGAAATTTAATCAGAATGTCATCTCTGATTAACCCGATTAAAATGACTTCAAGTTCACTTTTAAAAAACTATTTGGCAGTTCTTCTGGGGAACAGCAGTTCCTTTAAAACAACAACCACATTTAAAAGTTTGGAAACATTTCTATCCGGATCCTTGCATCCACATGTTCTTGTTTAATTTTTGGAGCCTCCTCAATGACCCAAGAATGGGCAAAATTAGCCGAGATTCCCAATGGTGATGAATTCATCAGGAGGGTGGAGCCAGCCCGGTGGGGGCCAGCGCCCTGCACAACGTTAATAAAACAAGTGCAAACCATGATCAAATATCTGAGTTTCCCTGAATGTAAATAGTGGTTATAATTCCCATGGTCCTTTGTACCGGTTACTTTGATTTCGGCTGGGTGGAACGACACAATCAGGGGGCAACTCTCGGCCAATGGGTAACTTGATCCACAAAGACCATAGATCAGGGCATAGATCAGCTCAATATCTTTTCCCAAAGGTAGGGGAGTCTAAAACTAGAGGGCATAGGTTTAAGGTGAGAGGGGAGAGATACAAAAGTGTCCAGAGGGGCAATTTTTTCACACAGAGGGTGGTGAGTGTCTGGAACAAGCTGCCAAAGGTAGTAGTAGAGGCGGATCCAATTTTGCCTTTTAAAAAGCATTTAGACAGTTACATGGGTACGATGGGTATAGAGGGATATGGGCCCAATGCGGGCAATTGGGATTAGCTTCGGGGTTTGAAAACAAAGGGTGGCATGGACAAGTTGGGCCGAAGGGCCTGTTTCCATGCTGTAAACCTCTATGACTCTATGACCACTGAAAATGCCAACTTTGACTGATTGGCTGACATAAACTAAGGTAGAAATACGGCATTGGTAAACATCCTGGACCAAGGGAGAGCTAAACCGGCCAGAATCTCTCCCTGAATCCAGCCTGACCGTCCCAATTGGAGGGTGTTCGTGTGAGAATAGGACTGAGGCTTTGTGGTGTCTTTAGAATCTCAGTGCCACACTGGTCGAATGGTTCATTAGACCAAGTATAAGGGATTGACTAATTTTCATTGACCAGAGTCCAGAGAGAAGAATTCAGCTCAAATATAAATATTCCTGGGATGGCTGAAAGATTTAGGTGCAAAACAAAAAAATATTGGGACTCACAACAACGTGAGCTAAATTGAGACCAGGTAACAAATTCCACAAAGGACCAATAGATCTCCATAGTGTTAACTAAATAAGATGCTATTTCCTTTATAATACTTGTGTGATATTTATTTTTTCTAACCTTCACTCTGGAACTGCTCACATACCTGCTGACTGAAGGTGGAAGTGCGTTTCCATAGATACTGAAAACACAAGCCTTGTTTTGACATCATTATCTTTTAGTCCTGATTTCTGCCGGCTATTGAACAATGAAGGGCATCATAGTACAGCCCATTCCTTTCTTGTCATCACCTGAAGCTTGTTTCCATTAGGGACCATTGGTTAGTGACCATGAGCAGGAACACCAGGTCATTGTGTTCTCAGCTTATTGGACCGAGAGTCAGCGGCAATGTCAGGGGAAGAGAGCTTCATTTTCTGGATAGTTCTAAGGCGGGATTGTGTGAGTTTTCATGTAAATTGTTACTCTCTCTGAATACTGGAGATCTATTGGCCGGGATTCTCCCCAAAACATTCAAAGTCCCCAACATGTGGGAAAATGGGAGTAAATCCCGCCAGTTTTTTTAGCGTGATTTCCAGAATGAATATCCGACACTTTGTGCATCACAGAGTGCCGCAGCGGGATTCACTCTGGAAATCTGTGGGCTTATTCCCGCCTGAGAGGCCGGCAGCATAGCGCTGAGTGGGCCACTGCGAATACGCCGATCTGTCAGCACGGAGATTGTCGCATGCGCAGTGGCACCCCATTATCAGCCTCCAGATTGCTGGCCAGTCTGATTACAGCCTCCCACCCCCCCCCGATCGCTGGCCACCCAGACCTGCTCGGGCCAGCCCTACATCATCACGCCCCCAGACAGCCCCAATCTCTAGTGTCAGCCTGGCACTGCCCAAGGGGCACACCCCCCCTTACCCCCAGCCTCCTGAGGGGGCCTCAATGCCCTCTCTGCAATGTAACGGGGCCAGGTCATCTGTTCCCCATTAGTGGGAAGCAGGAGTAAATTCCGCTGGAGGGCCGGGGCCGGGGGGCGGGGCGGGGGGAGATGCTTGCGGGCCCGGAGACTTTAGTCCCTCGCCCGCTAATGAAATGGAAATCACAACTTCCATATTGAAATCACCTCCATGCCGATTACGCTGGAAACCTTCGTCTCGGAGGCTCACGGAGCGCAGCGGGCTGGGAGAATCGCCCCCAATATCTCCTTATGTGGTTTGATACTTTGTTTGACACTTGGGACACTTCATTATGTTGGGGATGCTATATAAATCCAAGTTGTTGTTTCCACTCGACACATGGCGGTTCCTACGTTGAGTGTGACCTTGGCAGAACCTTGAATCAGTGAAAAGTCAGGATTCCCAATAGCATTTACAAACATTGTTAAGTAGTAAATGTTAAGGAAAGGCAAAGCACAGAAAATCCATGCCTATCCTTGCTGATGAATAAACCAATTTTCCTGTAGTTTATCTGTTCATAACAATTGTTTGTAAATAGGAATTTCCTGTTTCCAAGCACAAAAATCCTGACTAAAGCTTCCCAGAGCTAAAGCCTGGGTTTTGTTGAGATGGTTGTTATAGATTTAAAAGCACTGATAGCAAATCTCTGAGGAATGCACATCCTTTAGCTGATTGCAAAATGCAAGTTTTTTTTATTTAAAGATGTTTGGAAAGGAAATCCTGCAAAACTCAGTTGAAAGGAGGGACAGCTTCCCAGTTGATGAAGTCAATGTGTTACACACAGTCCAAAAGGTCCACAGTTCAATTCTCGGTCTGTGTGGAGTTTGCTGATTTGAACAGGACAGCTGTAGAGTACAATCCAGTTCTGTGCCCCTAGGCCAGGGAGGGGAAAATCAGCCAGTGTCAATGAGGTTGATCACAAACCCGAGCTCCAGGCAAGTGGACATGCCTGGCATCATTGAATCAGCATCTTTACGGAGAGGAGCAGGGAGAATGCTAACACAAAAAACATGTGGGAACTTGGCACTTTGATGGTTTTGGTGCGCAGTGGAACCAACTCGCCAGGCAGTGGGTAGAGTTCCCCAACATCTGTCCAAACTCAGAATATTATCCCTTACGTTTTCAGCTGCGATGGGTTTTAATCAACTGAATCAAAATCTCATCTTTCTTGTTTCTAGACTGAAGCAAAGGGCAATCACATTGTGTCTGCAGTCTGTGGTGTATTGCAAGTGTTTTAATATTGGGACTGTTTGTCGTGATAGGAATCATAGAATCACACAGCGCAGAAGAGGCCCTTTGGCCCAACAAGTCTGCGCTGATGCATGAGAAACACCTGAACTCCCACCTAATCCCATTTACCAGCACTTGGCCCATAGCCCTGAATGTTATGACGTGCCAAGCGCTCATCCAGATACTTTTTAAAGGATGTTCTATCTATATTCTATCTATATGTGAGGCATCCCGCCTCCACCACCCTCCCAGGCAGCGCATTCCAGACCCTCACCACCCTCTGAATAAAAAGGATTTTCCTCACATTCCCCTAAACCTCCTGCCCCTCACCTTGAAGCCAGCACAACATGTTTTGATTGAATGAATGAGTGCAGCTTTCGGAGACTTCCTCAGCAAGCTCACTAACCGGAACCTCTCTTTCGCAAACGCACTGAAATCCTGAAAGGGTTAATCAAACCCAGCACATACCAACATCTGCTAAGACACAAGAGTTAATGACTTTGCTACTGCCTCTGTTACATAACTCACCTTGGGGACACCTTCCATTACAGGTAATAGGAGGGACATACCCTCTGTATCTGTGAGAATGTCTAAGGTGCAAAGACTACCCATGCTGCTGATGCCATCCAAGGAGTAGCTGTGTTTGGAAGCAATGATAAGGCAGGCTGGGGTGGATTTCCACAGTGTCTCCGGAGTGTTTACACTGTCCAGAGCCTGAAGCTAACAACAGCAGAGTGAGCTGAGAATCTGTAATGATTAGACTCTGGGGTGTATATGTTGGCAGGGTGTAGACAATATCTTTTGTTTCTGTATTGGATTTAAAGCAAAATAGACTAATAAATAGACGCCCAGAGAAAGTTTTTCATTCCTTTTAGACAGTGAAAGGAATGATATCTATCCCATCTGAGGGACACTGCGACCAAGTGAAGTACAGCTGCAAATATAAGCTAATTCTCCCAGTAAAATCAATGCATACCTAATGACTGAGTTTATTGGCAATGGAGTATAAACTTTAAACACTTACAACTTGTTATTGTGGATAATAATGTAGATAATATAGGCACCCAGCCCCGTTCAATGTTCCAGTACATTGGAGGCAGGACAACAAAGGAAATAGTGATATCAGAGTGAGTATATTGGAATGTAAATTCCAGCCATAAGGTCATTTCTTTTACAGCACAGCAAGAGGCCCTTCGGCCCATCATGTCTGCACTGGCCATCAAACACCTATCCATGCTAATCCCCTTTTCCAGCACTTGGTCCTTGGCCTTGTATGCTATGACATCCGAATGCTCATCTAAATGCTTCTTAAATGTTGTGAGGCTTCCTGCCTCTACCACACTTTCAGGCAGTGAGTTCCAGATTCCCATCACCTCTGGGTGAAAAAGCCTCACCTCAAATCCCCTCTAAATCTCCTGCCCCTTAACTTAAATTCTTAAAGGACCCAACATGAAATTACTTTGAGCCTTCTCAACCACATCCAAATAGATGTTAGTGTAAAATCCCAATTCCAATCCTTTTCCCGCACCTAGTGGCACACTAAGTCAGACTTGCATCCGTTTCCATAGCTAGTCATTCCCTGAACAGGTCACTAGTCTAGGAGCTTATATCCGTCAGCCATTGGCATGCTTGCAAGGATTTGCAGGTTGACATTCGACCTGTTTGACCACGTTATGAACGCACCTACCTTGGCCATTACGTCGCGGGATGGGACCTGAACTCAGAGCTTCTGATTCAGAGGCAGAGATGCTAGCTACTGCGCCACAAGACCTCTAGTTAGTGTAAAAATTCCCCCAAAATTCTACTTGGCTCAGTAATGAGTGCATTGAATACAAATCAGCGAGATTGTAGCTACGAATCCTGGTCAATTCTGAATAAGATTAACCAGAGTGAATATGGAGATTCTACAACTGATATCAGTGTCCATGCATTGGGGTGGTGAGAAATTTCCCCAAGGCTCCCATTCATTGCCCTACAATCACTGATGGAAGGTGTGTGTATTCAGACATTAAGTAAGTGTCAGGCCAGTTGTGATACCATCCTTAGTGGAATAGCCAGAGAGCTACACTTTAAAAAATGGCAATTTTATCGAGATATCAGGAGCCTGCAGACCCAGACACCAGGAACATTTTTCCGTTTTGGAGGAAAAAAATGCGAAAATTCACAAAATTCATCACATACGATTTATCTTGCTGGAGAAGGTGATGAGAACTGGAATGTTGCATTGGTCTCACTGAGGTGAAAGGTGAACTCTGCTTGCTGAGACAGAAGAGTTTAGTTAGACATTGGGTGCCACTTGCAGTTTGGTTTTCATCTCCAATCGTTACACCTGTTAAAGACAATCACTAAATGCATATACATAAATGACCAATGAACAAAGAAAATTATAGCACAGGCCCTCCAAGCCTGCACCAACCATGCTGCCCGACTGAACTAAAACCCCCTACCCTTCCGGGGACCATATTTTTCCATTCCCATCCTATTCATGTATTTGTCAAGATGCACTTTAAAAGTCACGACCGTATCCGCTTCCACTACCTTCCCTGGCAGCGAGTTCCAGGCACCCACCACTCTCTGAGTGAAAGATTTGCCATGTACATCCCCTTTAAACCTATGCCCCCTAGTAATTGACTCTTCCACCCTGAGAAAATGCTTCTGACTATCCACTCTGTCCATGCCCCTCATAATCTTTGTAGACTTCTACCAGGTCGCCCCTCAATTTCCGGCATTCCAGTGAGAACAAACTAAGTCTATCCAACCTCTCCTCATAGCTAATGCCCTCCATACCAGGCAACATCCTGGTAAATCTTTTCTGTACCCTCTCCAAATCCTCCACATTTTTCTGGTAGCGTGGCGACCAGAATTGAACACTATATTCCAAATGCGGCCTAACTAAGGTTCTATAAAACTGCAACATAACCTGCCAATATTTAAATTCAATGCCCCGGCCGATGAAGGCAAGCATGCCGTATGCCTTCTTGACTACCTTCGCCACCTGTGTTGCCACTTTCAGTGACCTGTGTACCTGTACACCTAGCTCCCTCTGCCTATCAATACTCTTAAGAGTTCTGCCTGAAGATTTACATTAACATAATGCCTCCTTGTCGCTCTGAAATCTCCCCAAGCACTTTACATAGAACAAATTGTTTTGAAGAGTAGTCACTGTAAGGTATACAAACACCGCTACAGTCACTTTGTACAGAGACAGATCCCAAAGACTGCAGTGAAAGAACAGTCATTTGCTTTATTGGGAGGAGGTTGAAGCAGTGTTGGACCAGACACCAAGGATAATGTTACTTTACTGAATCAGCTAACCTCTAACTCTTATGGAATAACCCTGTCCTAAAATATAAAATAGAACACCGCTCGACAATCACCAGGCAAGACTGTTCTCTTCCTGTTGGGGAGCACTTCAGCGGTCATGGGCATTCGGCCTCTGATATTCGGGCAAGCGTTCTCCAAGGCGGCCTTCGCGACACACGACAGCGCAGAGTCGCTGAGCAGAAATTGATAGCCAAGTTCCGCACACACGAGGACGGCCTCAACCGGGATATTGGGTTCATGTCACACTATTTGTAACTCCCACAGTTGCGTGGACCTGCAGAGTTTCACTGGCTGTCTTGTCTGGAGACAATACACATCTTTTTAGCCTGTCTTGATGCTCTCTCCACTCACGTTGTTTTGTTTCTTAAAGACTTGATTAGTTGTAAGTATTCGCATTCCAACCATTATTCATGTAAATTGAGTTTGTGTCTTTATATGCCCTGTTTGTGAACAGAATTCCCACTCACCTGAAGAAGGGGCTTGGAGCTCCGAAAGCTTGTGTGGCTTTTGCTACCAAATAAACCTGTTGGACTTTAACCTGGTGTTGTTAAACTTCTTTCTAAAATATCCTATACAGGAGAAAACCATTCTATAACATCCTATTCTGATCTTTAACATTTCAGTGAGATTCTTATTTATTGCAATAAGTGGAAGTTCTGTGGCACAGTGTGAGTGCCCATACCCCTGGACCAGAAGCTGCAGGTTCGAGCCCAAAACCAGGACTTGCTGGCCACGGAAGGAGCATTCAATGTTGTTCAACGGGCTGATATTCAGCTTGGGAATCCTTCCCCCATTATTCCCCAAAGGGAAAAACTGTGTGTGTGAGTGAAGATACACTAAAAAAAACTGTTGCAAGTCACTACTAAATGGAATAAAATTACAGCAAAACCTCATTTAAAAGATTGAGAGCTGACAGCACTCCAATCTCTGTTGTGTGGTTATTTGCAAAATGATTCACAACACGAGCTACAGAATCAAATCCAGAGAGCACATGACTGGTAAATTAAAGGAAGAATGCACATCAAGCAAATTGGCATCATTGCTCCAATGAAAAGAACATGTCACAATCTCAGGGGCAATTCTGGTGTTGGTATGAATCTGACGACAGAGCAGTTCTTGTTAACTGGCTGCTGAAGTTGGGGGGGACACACCATGAGGTGCTTTTGTGAAGCTTTTCCTTCTGTTCAACCCCATTGAACCGTGTGCAGATGTTAGCTCTGCAGATAGTGAAGCCCAGGTCCTAACTAACCATTGCCAGCCAGACTCTCTGGCTGGAATTTTACCGGCATGCCCGCCCCGGTTCCGGGGGTGGGCGAGGCTCAGAGAACGGCATTCTCCATTAGCCTCGGGCGTGATCGTACAAACCTTGAGCGGACATGCCGGTAAAATTCCACCCTCTGCTATGGAACTGCTTTACATCACGTGGCACAGAACAGCCTCTCTGTGAGTTTGAGAAGGTGATTTCTCTCTGTCATTGCTCAGGGCAAAGCTACAGAAATGACCAGCTCTGGATCACTCTGGCTCACAGAACTCACATGGCGTGCTGTGACTGGCATGCTTCAGGAGACCTATTCAGCAAAATGGTTAGTCAGCCATTTAGACAGACTGATACCAGGAGGGATCTGCTGGCTCAGTTTTCTATGAAGGTGAATGATATCCTCTCTCAGCGTACAGCACTACCTCAATCCGCAGATTCAGGTGTGTGGCGATTGGCGGAGAGACACCGAATATCCTTTCTGGCAGCTTTTCAGAACCCTCTTCTTCCAAACACACTGACCCCCATGTTTCTCGGAGCGGACTGGGGAAGAAAGGAGGTAACTGGGAAACCTGAAAGTGCCAGGAACCTGGAGCATTCGCCGAATTTAACGGCAAGAGCTTGTTGGAATTTTCTTACAGTAGCCATCCCGATCGGGAAGTCGGAAGCAGATAAAGATCACTGGGGACGCTGTCGGGTCATTGAGAGCATTGGGAGAGTCAGTGGGGTTAGCACGCAGTAGCGAGGGGAGAGATCGGTGCTGGGACCCCAGCTATTCACAATATATACTAATGATTTGGATGAAGGAACAAAATATAACACATCAAAGTTTGCAGATGATACTAAGTTGGGTGGGAGGGTGAACTGTTACGAGAGATCCTTCAGCATGATCTGGACAGGTTGGGTGAGTGGGCAAATCAATAGCAGATGCAGTATAATTTGGATAAATGTGAGGTTATTCACTTTGGAAGCAAAAACAAGAAAGCAGATTACTACTTGAAAGGGTGTAAATTGGGAAAGGGGAATGTGCAGCGGGACCTGGGTGTCCTTGTGCACCAGTCGCTGAAGGTAAGCATGCAGGTGCAGCAGGCGGTAAAGAAGGCAAATGGTATGTTGGCCTTCATTGCGAGAGGATTCAAGTACAGGAACAGGGATGTGTTGTCGCAGTTATACAGGGTCTTGGTGAGGCCACACCTAGAGCATTGTGCGCAGTTTTGGTCTCCTTTTCTGAGGATGGATGTTCTTGCTCTCGAGGGAGTTGCAGCGAAGGTTTACCAGGCTGATTCCGGGGATGGCGGGACTGATGTATGAGGAGAGATTGACTAGGTTAGGATTGTTTTCACTGGAGTTCAGATGAATGAAGGGGGATCTCATAGAGACTTATAAAATTGTAACAGGACTAGACAGAGTAGATGCAGGGAGGATATTCCCGATGGTGGGGGAGTCCAGAACCAGGGGTCACAGTCTGAGGAGTCAGGGTAGACCATTTAGGACAGAGATGAGGAGACATTTCTTTACTTTAAAACATGCTACCGTGCAAAGGGACCTGGGGGTCCTTGTGCATGAGACGCAAAAGCCCAGTCTGCAGGTACAACAGGTGATCAAGAAGGCAAATGGGATGTTGGCCTATATTGCGAGGGGGATAGAATATAAAAGCAGGGATGTCTTGATGCACCTGTACAGGGCATTGGTGAGGCCGCAGCTGGAATACTGTGTGCAGTATTGGTCCCCTTATATGAGGAAGGATATATTGGCATTGGAGGGAGTGCAGAGAAGGTTCACCAGGTTGATACCGGAGATGAGGGGTTTGGATTATGAGGAGAGGCTGAGGAGATTGGGTTTGTACTCGTTGGAGTTTAGAAGGATGAGGGGGGATCTTATGGAGACTTATAAGATAATGCGGGGGCTGGATAGAGTGGAGGCGGAGAGATTCTTTCCACTTAGTAAGGAAGTTAAAACTAGAGGACACAGCCTCAAAATAAAGGGGGGTCGGTTTAAGACAGAGTTGAGGAGGAACTTCTTCTCCCAGAGGGTGGTGAATCTCTGGAATTCTCTGCCCACTGAGTTGGTGGAGGCTACCTCGCTGAATATGTTTAAGGCGCGGATGGATGGATTCCTGATCGGTAAGGGAATTAAGGGTTATGGGGAACAGGCGGGTAAGTGGTACTGATCCACGTCAGATCAGCCATGATCTTATTGAATGGCGGGGCAGGCTCGAGGGGCTAGATGGCCTACTCCTGCTCCTATTTCTTATGTTCTTATGTTCTTATGTACCCATAGAGTGGTGAGCCTGTGGAATTCATTACCACAGGAAGTAGTTGATGCCAAAACAGCTGGATATAGCACTTGGGGTGAATGGGGTCAGAGGTTATGAGGAAAAAGCAGGATTAGGCTGGATGATCAGCCATGATCGTAATGAATGGCAGAGCAGGCTCGAAGGGCCTCCTCCTGCTCCTATCTTCTAGGTTTCTATGAGATAAAGACTGCACCAGAAAGCTCCAAGAGATTGCAGGGGCCTCTGCCTATATCTGCCAAGGCAAATTTGAGATAACTGGTACAAACATTAACGAAAGCTTAAGTAACATTGGGGGAGATATAAAAACAAAAACAGAATCACAGGGCAGGATTTCCACCCACTCTCGCTGTGGTATCGTCTGGTCCCACCGATGGTGACCCCTCACCACAGGATCCCCGCGGCAGAGAGTGCCAACCACAGGAAATCCCATTAACAACAGCGGGACTGGAAGATCCTTCCATTGGTAAATGGTGGGTTGCCTCCACAAATCACACCACAGGGGCGGGGGGGGGGGGTGGGGGGGGGAGGGGGCGGGGATGGAGGAAACCCACCCATAGAACCAGAATCACAGAACTGTTACAGTGCAGTAGTCCATTCAGCCCACTGTGTCTGTGCTATCTCTTGGCAAGAACAATTCACCCGGTGCCACTCCCCAGATTCTTCCTTTTCAGATAACAATCCAATTCCGTCTGGTCTGAAATATGGATACTTTATCATTCTTTACTGTTCAAATTGTTCTTACCCAAGAGTTCTATTCTTAACAAATTCCCTGAAAGGCAACAGTCTCATGGAATTGATTCCCAGCCAAAACCGTGACTATTATTTCCAGGTATAATGGAGGTAAAAATAGCATTCAAGAATAAAGGAGCACTTTCTTAGCCCTGCACTGAAATTTCAGCCTAGTTTCTATTCTTTAATCCTGAAATTGGGATTTCAAGAAATAATCTTCCAACTCAAAAGTCTTCACAGTGAAACCCTAAAACGATACAAAGAATTGTATGTGGTCCGGAGGCTGATAGCTAAGCTTCATTCTCCAGATTACAAACTCCTTCATTACTGTCTTGTCATCACTTCCTTCCAGCATTGTGCAACATTTAAGCTTCTTACTGGGCTTTCCGACACTGTGATAGATCTATTTGTGTATATTTTACGGACACATATATTCAGCAGTGATTAAACAGTGTGATTTGGGGCCGGTTACATTTCTGTGTTCCAGCTCTGTCGTATGTTGACCTCAATCAAAGAAATGGTGAGATTTTGAAAGGTAGATTCAGTTAGGTTTCCTGCTCCTGTAGAATCATAATAGACTCCCAACAGTGCAGAAGGAGGCCATTTGGCCCATCGAGCCTACACCAACTCTCTGACAGAGCATCTTACCCAGGCACAAAGGGCAATTTAGCATGGCCAATCCACCAAACCTGCACATAGAAAGCCTACAATGCAGAAGAAGGTCATTCGGCCCATCAAGCCTGCAACGAAAACAATCCCACCTAAGCCCTATTTCCTCACCCCCACGTATTTACCCTATTAATTCCCCTGACATTAAGGGGCAATTTATCATGGCCAATCCACTTAACCCACACATCTTTTGATTGTGGGAGGAAACTGGAGCACCCAGAGGAAACCCAGAGACACGGGGAGAGCATGCAGACTGCGCACACACAGTCATCCGAGGCAGGAATTGAACCAGGGTCCAGGCTTTAAAGAATGAATAAGTGAACTCCAGAAGTTGTTTATTGCTGTTTGGCGCAAGAACGGTAAGGGAATTTTGGCCATACCGTGCCTTACAAGGGAAATTAGAGATGGTATCAGATTCAAGAAGAAGGATACAAATTGGCAAGAAAAAGCAACAGGCCTGAGGATTGGGAGCAGTTTAAAATTCAGCAAAAGAGGACCAAGGGATTGATTAAGAAGGGAAAAATAGAAATAAGTAAGCGGGGAACATAAAAACTGGCTGTAAAAGTTTCTCTAGGTACGTAAAGAGAAAAAGATTGACAAAAACGAATGTAGGCTCCTTACAGTCAGAAACGGGAGAATTCATAATGGGGAATAAAGAAATGGCTGAGGAATTAAATTGTACTTTGCTTCACTCTTCACAAAGGAAGACATGAATAATGTACCAGAAGGTCTGAGAGAAACAAGCTTTAGTGAGGAGCTAAAGGAAATCAGCATTAGAAGAGAAATGGTTTTGGGGAAATTGATGGGATTGAAGGTGGATACATCTCCAGGTCCTGATAATCTTCATCCCAGAGTACTTAAGGAAATGGCCCTGGAAATAGTAGATCCATTGGTGGTTATTTTCCAAAATTCTTTGGACTCTGGAATAGTTCCTACAGATTGGAGGGTAGCTAATGTAAGCCTCACAAGGTCTCATAGACAGACTACTGTGTCAAGTTAAAGAACATGGGATTACAGGTAATATCTTGAGATGGATAGAAAGCTTGTTAGCAGATACGAAACAAAGAATTGGCATAAATGGGTCTTTTTCCAATTAGCAGTCAGTGGCTCGTGGGGTTCCGCAGGGATCTGTGCTAGGACCCCAACTGTTCACATTATATATTAATGATTTGGAAGAGGGAACTGAATGTATTATCTCCAAATTTGCAGATGATACAAAGTTGGGTGGGAAGGTGAGCTATGAGGAGGATGCAGAGATGTTTCAGCATGATTTGAACAGGCTGAGTGTGTGGGTATCTGCGTGGCAGATGCAGTATAATGTGGATAAATGTGAGGTTATCCACTTTGGAGCAATAATAGGAAGATAGATTATTACTTGAATGGAGGTAAATTGAGAGAGGTGGATACTCAGTGAGACCTTGGTGTCTTCGTGCATCAGTCACTGAAAGTAAGCGTGCAGGTACAGCAGGCAGTAAAGAAGGCAAATGGTATGTTGGCCTTCATAGCGAGAGGATTTGAGTATAAGGATAGGGATGTTTTGCTGCAATTGTATGGGGTGTTGGTGAGGCCACACTTGGAGTATTGTGTGGAGTTTTGGTGTCCTTATCTGAGGAAGGATGTCCTTGCTATAGAGGGAGTACAGCAAGGGTTTACCAGACTGATTCCTAGGCTGGCAGGTCTGTCATGAGGAGAGACTAAGTCGGTTAGGATTATATTCACTGGAGTTTAGAAGAGTGAGAGGAGATCTTATAGAAACTTACAAAATTTTAACAGAGTTAGACAGGGTAGATTCAGAAAGAATGTTCCCGATGGTGGGGGAGTCCAGAACTAGGGGTCATAGTTTGAGGACAAGGCGTAAACCTTTTAGAACTGAGGCGAGGAGAAATTTCTTCACCCAGAGGGTGGTGAATGTGCGGAATTCACTCCCACAGAATGTAGTTGAGGCCAAAACATTGTCTGATTTCAAGAAGAAATTAGATTTCGCTCTTGGGGCGAAAGGGATCAAGGGATATGGGGGGAAGGGGGAATCAGGATATTGAATTCGATGATCAGCCATGATCAAAATGAATGGCAGAGCAGGCTCGAAGGGCCAAATGGCCTACTCCTGCTTCTAGTTTCTATGTTTTGGTCTCCTTATTTGAGGAAGGATGCACTGGCATTGGAAGCAGTTCAGAGGAGATTCACCAGATTGATTCTGGGGATGAAGAGGTTGATGTATGAGACGAGATTAAACAGTTTGGGCTTGTACTCGCTGGAGTTCAGAAGGATGAGAGGGGAACTGATCGAAGTATATAAAATTTTAAAAGGAATTGATAAAGTAAATGTCGACCAAAAGTTTCCTCTTATGGGACAATCTCGAACAAGAGGTCACAGGTATAGGTTGAGAGGCGATAGATTTAAAACTGAGATGAGGAGGAACTACTTCTCACAGAGGGTGGCGCGGTGGAGTCTGAATCGTTGAATGGTTTCAAGAAGGAGGTAGATATATTTCTGATAAAAAAGGGATAAGGGGAACAGGTGGGAGGTGGGTTTGAGGCCAGGGAGAAATCAACCATGATCTGATTGAATGGCTGAGCAGCTCAAAGGGCTGAATTAGCCGATTTCTGTTCCTAATTCCTATGATAAAACTTACAATTCCATTCCATTTCTATGACCTTATCAACATGTGGTGTTTCCTTTACTGTCCTGTAAACTTATAGGCAGGAATTTTATGCCCCCTCCCACTGGCAGGATCTTCCAGTCCCGCCACAGTCCATGGAGTTTTGAATGGTTTGCTGCATTTTCCAGCCCCGCCCCCACCACGCTACCTCCCACTCCCTCTGCTCTTGCACGGAACTGAATGTGCTTCAGTTCAATCATTGCTGTTTGCTTATTCAGACACATCTGTTCACATTGACAGTGAATTCCACCCACCGATGTTTAGCTCTGACCCATCTTATTAATATCACTTTGCAACTTCCTTTAGTCTTCTAAGAATTATCTCCATCTTCTATCTTGGTATCATCTTGTTGAAAGCACTCGATCTAAATCATTGATATAACCCAGTCAACAGAAGTGCCTCAGAACAGAATCCTGTACAACACCACGACCTCATTTAAACTCGGAAAAACTGTCCTAAACTCCTATTCTCATGTTTTTCTCCCTTCTAATGCATTTTAATTCCACTTACTGTCCTTCCCCCAATTCTCTATCCTTACTATTCTTGAGTAATTTCTCACATGGCATCATAGAATCTCTACAATTCAGAAGGAGGCCATTCGGCCCATCGAGTCTGCACCGACCTCTGACAGAATATTCTACCCAGGCCCTATTCCCGCAACCCCATGTACTTAAATGCTAATCTCCCTAATCCACACATCCTGGGACACGAAGGGGCAATTTAGCATGGCGAATCAACCTAACCTGCACATCTTTGGACTGTGGGAGGAAACCGGAGCACCCGGAGGAAACCCTCGCAGACTCAGAGAGAACGTGCAAACTCCACACACCAGTGACCCAAGGCCAGAATTGAACCCGGGTCCCTGACACTGTGAGGCAGCAGTGCCAACCCACTGTGCCACCCTATATCCTGATTTCCGATCCGCAATCTCTGCAGGTAAATGGCCATGTCGGCACTTGTGTGAGTGTGGGATAAGCCTTTGTGAGCCGTCCATTACAGTGACATTTTTATGGGGGTGGCAGTTCAATAAATTTATTTATAGTTGCAAGTCCAGCCACACAAAAATTGGCCAGGTGGTTAACAGTGAGGCAGGGTGTCTTGGGCTACAAGAAGATAGCGATGGAATGCTCAAATGGGCAGATAAGTGGCAGATAGAATTTAACCCTGAAAAATGTGAGGTGATTCACTTTGGAAGGAGTAATTTGACAAGGAAATATTCAATGAATGGCAGGTCATTAGGAAGTTCTGTGGAACAAAGGAACCTTGGCTTGTTTGACCATAGGTCACTGAAAGCGGAAGGGCATGTTAGTAGGGTGGTGAAAAAGGCATATGTGACACTTGCCTTTATCAATCAGGGCATAGATTACAAAAGCAGGGAAGTCATGTTGGAGTTGTATAGAACTTTGGTGAGGCCACAGCTCGAACTGTGTGCAGTTCTGGTCACCACATTATCAGGAGGATGTGATTGCACTGGAGGGGGTGCAGAGGAGATTCACCAGGATGCTGCCTGGGATGGAGCATTTCAGTTGTAAAGAGAGGTTGGATAGGCTTGGGTTGTTTTCTCTGGAGCAGAGAAGACTGAGGGGTGACCTGATTGAGGTGTTCACGATTATGAGGTGCATGGACGGAACGGATAAGGAGCAGCTGTTCCCCTTAGTTTAAGGGTCAGTCATAAGGGGACATACCATAGCTTCAAGGTGAGAGGCAGGAGGTTTAGGGGGGATGTGAGGATACCCAGAGGATGGTGATGGTCTGGAAGGTGCTGCCTGGGAGGGTGGTAGAGGTGGGTTACCTCACATCCTTTAAAAACTGGCTACCAGGAAAGTGGATGAAGGGAAGGCAGTGGATGTTGTCTACAAGGACTTCAGTACGGCCTTTGACAAGGTTCCGCATGGGAGGTTAGTTAGGAAGGTTCAGTCGCTCGGTATACATGGAGAGGTAGTAGATTGAATTAGACATTGGCTCAATGGAAGAAGCCAGAGAGTGGTAGTGGAGGATTGCTTCTCTGAGTGGATGCCTGTGACTAGCGGTGTGCCACAGGGATCAGTGTTGGGTCCATTGTTGTTTGTCATCTATATCAATGATCTGGATGATAATGTGGTAAATTGGATCGGCAAATTTGTTGATGATACAAAGATTGGAGGTATAGTGGACAGTGAGGAAGGTTTTCAAAACTTGCAGAGGGATTTGGACCAGCTAGAAAAATGGGCTGAAAAATGGCAGATGGAGTTTAATGCAGACAAATGTGAGGTATTGCACTTTGGAAGGACAAACCAAGGTAGAACATACAAGGTAAATACTGAAGAGTGCAGTAGAACAGAGGGATCTGGGAATACAGATACATAATTCCCTAAAAGCGGCGTCACAGGTAGATAAGGTCGTAAAGAGTGCTTTTGGTACATTGGCTTTTTTAAATCAAAGTATTGAGTATAGGAGTTGGAATGTTATGGTGGGGTTGTATAAGACATTGGTGAGGCCGAATTTGGAGTATTGTGTGCAGTTTTGGTCACCTAATTACAGGAAGGATATTAATAAGGTTGAAAGAGTGCAGAGAAGGTTTACAAGGATGTTGCCGGGACTGAAAACTGAGTTACAGAGAAAGGTTGAATAGGTTAGGACTTTATTCCCTGGAGCGTAGAAGAATGAGGGGAGATTTGATAGAGGTGTATAAAATTATGATGGGTATAGATAGAGTGAATGTAAGCAGGCTATTTCCACTGAGGCTAGGGGAGAGAAAAACCAGAAGGCATAGGTTAAGGGTGAAGGGGGAAAAGTTTAAAGGCAATATTAGGGGGGGCTTCTTCACTCAGAGAGTGGTGGGAGTGTGGAATGAGCTCCCAGATGAAATGGTGAATGCGGGCTCACTTTTAACATTTAAGAAAAACTTGGACAGGTACATGGGTGAGAGGGTGTGGAGGGATATGGTCCAGGTGCAGGTCAGTGGACTAGTCAAAAAAATGGTTTGGCATAGCCAAGAAGGGCCAAAAGGCCTGTTTCTGTGCTGTAATGTTCTATGGTTCTATGGTACTAAGTATCTGGATGAGCACTTGGCATAACATAACATTCAGGGCTATGGGCCAAGTGCTGGTAAATTAGGTGGGATGTCAGGTGTTTCTCGTGTGTTGATGCAGATTTGATGGGCCGAAGGGTCTATTCTGCGCTGTATGATTCGATGATTCAAAACAACCTCTGGCTCCAGACGCTACCATACATGTGGTAAACCTCTGACAATGGCTAGGTTTGAACTATTGTGCAGTGGACTATAAAGGTCTCTTTCTCACAACCAATTAGAAATCAGTGAATTACACAATTCTTCACCAGTTTTCATGAGTCCAGGTCCAGCTGGAATTCACTTTAACCGATAGTCACATTCAGGGTTCAGACCAAAAGAATATCCATTGGAATCAGATAACGAAGGAGATAGTCATCAACTTCAGGAAGCGTAAAGGAGAACATGCCCCTGTCTACATCAAAAGGGATGAAGTAGAAAAGGTCAAGGGCTTCAAGTTCTTATGTGTCCAGATCACCAACAACCTGTGCTGGTTCCCCCATGCCGACACTATAGTTAAGAAAGCCTCACCAACGCCTCTACTTTCTCAGAAGACTAAGGAAATTTGGCATGTCAGCTATGGCTCTCACCAACTTGTACAGATGCACCATAGAAAGCAGTCTTTTTGGTTGTATCACAGCTTGGTATGGTTCCTGCTCTGCCCAAGACCGCAGGGAACTACAAAGGGTTGTGAATGTAGCCTAATCCATCATGCAAACCAGTCTCCCATCCATTGACTCTGTCTACACTTCCCACTGCCTCGGCAAAGCAGCTAGCATAATTAAGGACCCCACGCACCCCGGACATTCTCTCTTCCACTTTCTTCCGTCAGGATAAAGATACAAAAGTCTGAGGTCACGTACCAACTAACTCAAGAACAGCTTCTTCCCTGCTGCCACCAGACTTTTGAATGGACCTACCTTGCATTAAGTTGATCTTTCTCCACATCCTAGCTATGACTGTAACACTACATTCTGCACTCTCTCGTTTCCTTCTCTATGAACAGTATGCTTTGCCTGTATAGCACGCAAGAAACAATACTTTTCACTGTATGTTAATACATGTGACAATAATAAATCAAATCAAATCAAATCAAAGAGACGGTACAGACAACCACATTCTCACCTCACTGACTTCAGGAAGGTAGGTTGGATAGAAGGGGATTTGGGGAAATAGTTTCGTAGCTTTCAGTTTGTGCTCATGGTACAAAATCAGAACGGAATTTAACGACAAACAAGCATAAATGTTACGACGGATATTTATGCAGGTCACAGGATATATATACAGTGAGTTCCCAGGACATTGTCACTTCCAAATTAAAACTGTTGCTATCTTCAGCTGGTGCTAATATTCCATTTTAATACCTGGTTCAGGATTGTTATTTACTAATAAAATGGAGGAAAATAGAGAATTATTTCAATTGCTTCTTGTGTCGTGTGGCTCAGTGCAGTGAGACAACATGAATAGTGAATTGTCGATACGGTTCATTCATTTATTTGGCTGTTCACTGTTAATATTCTCTCTTTGTTTCCTTCATCCCAAACACATGGCCTGCTGCCAGGGAATAGTCAGCATTAACTGGCAGCCCGGATACATTCGATCTTAATCACATTCTCTTCACTCCCTGCAGGAATTTCTTCTGACATTGCATGAGAAATCTCTCAAATATTTGGGAAAATTGAAGCAATGCCACGTTGTGAATCCCCTTATCCTTATCCCTTAGCCAACATCTATCTTCCATCCCTGACCTGCTGTTGATAATGAAGCTTTGCTTGTGGTTTGGCTTCCAGCTGTAAGTAAACCAATTGGTGCTGTATAATTAGAGATCTTGAAACAGCGACGACTGCATCCTTCTGGCCTTTCCTCATTGCTTTGTTGTGACAATGGGCTGGATAGCCTCATTCTGAGCTGCAGCCATTCTATGAATCTTATGATTTTTTAATTCCTCCCTTCCAATGCTAAAGTGATTGATTTCTTGCTAAAGCTGTGTGAAATAACTCCTCAGAGACCAATGCCCCTTCACCAGGTTCCCTTTATTTACAAAGTTAACTCCACTCTGAAGAATGCTTCAATTACTTCTCTGGAGTAAAGGGAAATACAGTGTCATCAGGGAGGAAATTAGACGGGTAAATTGGAAGGAGGCATTCTTGGGGAAAAGTACCGAAGGAAAGTGGAGGATTTTCAAGGAATGTTTGTCTGGAGCTCTGCATGACAACGTTCCGATGAGACAGGGGGGTGTTGGTAGGGTACGGGAACCGTGGTGCACGAAGGTTGTGATGAACCTGGTGAATAAGAAAAGAGAGGCGTACAGAAGGTTCAGAGAGCTAGGAGGTGTTAAGGATTTAGAGGAGTATACGGGATGTAGGAAGGAGCTTAAGAAGGAAATTAGGAGAGCGAGAAGGGGTCATGAGAAGGCCTTGGCGGGTAAGATTAAGGAGAATCCCAAGGCTTTCTACAAATATGTCAAGAGTAAAAGGATGAGATGTGAAGGCATAGGACCCTTAAAAGGTGAAGGGGGAAAAGTTTGTGCGGAACCGTTAGAAATGGCGGAGCTGCTTAATGAATACTTTACCTCGGTATTCACGGTGGAAAGGGATCTGGGTGGTTGTACTGCTGGTTTGCGGTGGACAGAAAGGATCGAGCATGTGGACATAAAGAAAGAGGATGTGTTGGAACTATTGAATGGCATCAAGGTTGGTAAGTCGCCGGGACCGGATGGGATGTACCCCAGGTTACTGTGGGAGGCGAGGGAGGAGATTGCGGAGCCTTTGGCGATGATCTTTGCATCGTCGATGGAGACGGGAGAGGTTCCGGAGGATTGGAGGATTGCAGATGTGGTCCCTATATTCAAGAAAGGGAACAGGGACAGCCCGGGAAATTACCGACCGGTGAGTCTAACCTCAGTGGTTGGTAAGTTGATGGAGAGGATCCTGAGAGACAGGATTTATGATCATCTAGAGAAGTTTAGTATGATCAAAAGTAGTCAGCACGGCTTTGTCAAGGGCAGGTCGTGCCTTACGAGCCTGGTTGAGTTCTTTGAAAATGTGACCAAACACATTGACGAAGGAAGAGCGGTGGATGTGGTCTATATGGACTTCAGCAAGGCGTTCGATAAGGTCCCCCATGCAAGACTTCTTGAGAAAGTGAGAGGGCATGGGATCCAAGGGGCTGTTGCCTTGTGGATCCAGAACTGGCTTGCCTGCAGAAGGCAGAGAGTGGCTGTGGAGGGGTCTTTCTCTGCATGGAGGTCAGTGACCAGTGGAGTGCCCCAGGGATCTGTTCTGGGACCCTTGCTGTTTGTCATTTTCATAAATGACCTGGATGAGGAAGTGGAGGGATGGGTTGGTAAGTTTGCTGACGACACCAAGGTAGGTGGTGTTGTGGATAGTTTGGAGGGATGTCAGAAGTTGCAGCGAGACATAGATAGAATGCAAGACTGGGCGGAGAAGTGGCAGATGGACTTCAACCCGGATAAGTGTGTAGTGATCCATTTTGGCAGATCCAATGGGATGAAGCAGCAGTATAATATGAAGGGTACCATTCTTAGCAGTGTAGAGGATCAGAAGGACCTTGGGGTCCGGGTCCATAGGACTCTTAAATCGGCCTCGCAGGTGGAGGATGCGGTCAAGAAGACGTACGGCGTACTGGCCTTCATTAATCGAGGGATTGAGTTTAGGAGTCGGGAGATAATGCTGCAGCTTTATAGGACCCTGGTTAGACCCCACTTGGAGTACTGCGCGCAGTTCTGGTCACCTCATTACAGGAAAGATGTTGAAGCCATTGAAAGGGTGCAGAGGAGATTTACAAGGATGTTGCCTGGATTGGGGGGCATGCCTTATGAGGATAGGTTGAGGGAGCTTGGTTCTTCTCCCTGGAGAGACGAAGGATGAGAGGTGACCTGATAGAGGTTTACAAGATGTTGAGAGGTCTGGATAGGGTAGACTTTCAGAGGCTATTTCCAAGGGCTGAAATGGTTGCTACGAGAGGACACAGGTTTAAGGTGCTGGGGGGTAGGTACAGAGGAGATGTCAGGGGTAAGTTTTTCACTCAGAGGGTGGTGGGTGAGTGGAATCGGCTGACGTCGGTGGTGGTGGAGGCAAACTCGTTGGGGTCTTTTAAGAGACTTCTGGATGAGTACATGGGATTTAATGGGATTGAGGGCTATAGATAGGCCTAGAGGTGGGGATGTGATCGGCGCAACTTGTGGGCCGAAGGGCCTGTTTGTGCTGTGGCTTTCTATGTTCTATGTTCTATGTTAAGTACAGAGTGGGAATTCAGAGTGTCAGTAAACCCGACACCTGTATTTATACACAGGTGACGCTTCCTGATTGGGCAGGCAGTTATGACCAAGAGGCCCACCTTATGGGTCCGGTTGAAGTCATAACACTGTGGGTACTGGCAGAGATCAGTCGAGTGTATGTGTTGCTCACAGAGTGAGGAGACAGACACAGCAGAGGTCACTTCACCACTCTGTTGATGTCCACGCACACAACAGTAATACACGTGTGATACAATAAGAAGCTTCGGCCAATCTTCCAAAAGACCAATTTTACCATTCTCTTAACATGGTGGACTAACTTTGTTCTTCTCAGAACTCAGTTTTTAATTATAAATAGGTTTTGGATGAATGGGTATATGTGAAGCAGAAACGGACACATTCTAAGTTATTGTTATTAGTTATGAGGAGAGATTGGGTAAACTGGGGTTGTTCTCACTGGAAAGACGGAGGGTGACGGGTGACCTAATAGAGGTGCATAAAATTATGAAAGGCATAGATAGGGTGAACGGTGGGAAGCTTTTTCCCAGGTCGGTGGTGACGTTCACGAGGGGTCATAGAACCATAGAACCATAGAAAATTACAGCTCAGAAACAGGCCTTTTGGCCCTTCTTGTCTGTGCTGAACCATTTTTTGCCTTGTCCCACTGACCTGCACTTGGACCATATCCCTCCACACCCCTCTCATCCATGAACCCGTCCAAGTTTTTCTTAAATGTTAAAAGTGACCCCGCATTTACCACTTTATCCGGCAGCTCATTCCACACTCCCACCACTCTCTGCGTGAAGAAGCCCCCCCTAATATTCCCTTTAAACTTTTCTCCTTTCACCCTTAACCCATGCCCTCTGGTTTTTTTCTCCCCTAGCCTCAGCGGAAAAAGCCTGCTTGCATTCACTCTATCTATACCCATCAAAATCTTATACACCTCTATCAAATCTCCCCTCAATCTTCTACGCTCCAGGGAATAAAGTCCCAACCTATTCAATCTCTCTCTGTAACTCAGCTTCTCAAGTCTCGGCAGCATCCTTGTGAACCTTCTCTGCACTCTTTCAATCTTATTTACATCCTTCCTGTAACTAGGTGACCAAAGCTGTACATAGTTTTGTACATAGGTTCAAGGTGAGGGGGGGGGAGGTTTAACACGGATATCAGAAGGATGTATTTTACGCAGAGGGTGGTGGGGGCCTGGAATGCGCTGCCGGGCAAGGTGGTGGAGGCGGCCACACTGGGAACGTTTAAGACTTATCTAGATAGCCACATGAACGGAGTGAGAATGGAGGGATGCAAAAGAATAGTCTAGTTTGGACCAGGGAGCGGCACGGGCTTGGAGGGCCGAAGGGCCTGTTCCTGTGCTGTATTGTTCTTTGTTCTCCAAGGTCTGATCGACTGGAAACATCACCACAGCTTATTATGTGTCCAACTAAAATGTCAGCAAGTCTCCACTGGGAGTTAAATGTATATTGAGGGCAGGTGATTCTGAGTAATTAACCAATCACCCATTCAATTACCACCGTAAGATTCAAATCTGTTCTAAATGGTGTTCATCTTTACCATGTCATACAGCATCACTTAGATCCTTTCGTGTGTACTCTCACGAGGAGTGTCAAAGCTTTTGCTTTCTGAAACTACCAGCATCACTGTGCTCACACTTAGACATATTCATCAATGAGACAGAACGCTGAGTAACCCTTTCCAAATTTCCTCACTGACATAATTCAAACAGGATGTGGAGATGCCGGCGTTGGACTGGGGTAAGCACAGTAAGAAGTCTCACAACACCAGGTTAAAGTCCAAGAGGTTTATTTGGTGGCACGAGCTTTCGGAGCGTTGCTCCTTCATCAGGTGAGTGCAGGATTTGGTTCACAAACAGGGCATATATAGACGACACAAACTCAATTACAAGA
Organism: Mustelus asterias; assembly: GCF_964213995.1. NCBI lineage: Eukaryota > Metazoa > Chordata > Chondrichthyes > Carcharhiniformes > Triakidae > Mustelus > Mustelus asterias. The sequence goes on from NC_135821.1 coordinate 79,850,339, forward strand.
TAATGGTTGGAATGCGAGTCTTAACAGGTAATCAGGTCTTTACAGGTGCAGACAATGTGAGTGGAGAGAGGCTTAAGCACAGGTTAAAGAGATGTGAATTGTCTCAAATCAGGACAGTTAGTGAGATTTTGCAAGCCCAGGCAAGTCGTGGGGGTTGCAGGTAGTGTGACATGAACCCAAGATCCCTGTTGAGACCGTCCTCATGTGTGCGGAACTTGGCTATCAGTTGTCATGTGTCGCGAAGGCCGCCTTGGAGAACGCTTACCTGAAGGTCAGAGGCTGAATGCCCGTGACTGCTGAAGTGTCCCCCGACACGAAGGGAACACTCTTGCCTGGTGATTGTCGAGCGGTGTCCATTTATCCATTATCGGAGTGTCTGCATGGTCTCACCAACGTACCATGCCTCGGGACACCCTTTCCTGCAGTGTATCAGGTAGACAACGTTGGCCGTGTCTGCACCTGTAAAGACTTGATTACCTGTTAAGACTCGCATTCCAACCATTATCTTGTAATTGAGTCTGTGTCTAAATATGCCCTGTTTGTGAACCCAACTCTCCACTCACCTCATGAAGGGGCAGCGCTCCGAAAGCTCATGATTCCAAATAAACCTGTTGGACTTTAACCTGGTGCCGTGAGACTTCATACTAATTCAAACAGGATTAATGAGCAAATATGTACAAATGAGACTGAGTTGTCATGGCTCCGAGAGCCACATGAGTTCCATTGGGCCCCAGTTTGGTCAATGCTGCTGGAATATATGAAGGGTAATTACAGAAAGTGCTGAAAACATCTGACATCAGTTTGCTGGTACTTCAGCAATTTGATTTAAGGAAATGAATGTTTAAATTAGATATTGGCTGGATGGTTAATGCGTTTGCAAACACATTTGTTCCACAAGAGCTCCACAGAGAATTCCCGCCCTCAGAGAATGTTTCAAACCAGGAACATATTTGCTGAAGGGCAGATGCAGCAATAGTAAATACACCGGAACAAAGTTGGAACTGAGGCTGTGTACTCGGTGACATTCTGCTACCTTGGCTTAGAGTCATAGAGGTCATAGAAGTTTACAGCATGGAAACAGGCCCTTTAGCCCAACTTGTCCATGCCGCCCTTCAGCCTTCTACGCTCCAGAGAAAATAGTCCCAGTCTATCCAGCCTCTCCTTATACCTCAAACATCTATTTCTGACACACATGCTCACCTTAACCATTGCTCCAAAGATAGTAGTCAGTACCCATTAAATAGAGAATCCAGCTTGATTTCAGCATCCATCCCACACATCTCCCCAAACTCCAACTCCCCCAACCCCACTCTCCCACCATCCCATATTCCTGGAGATTCAACAGTCCCTGGCACAGGAAACAGGCAGAGAGGAAGTCGCCATGTCAGACAGCACAAACCTTTAAATAAAGCATCATTGTTTTTAACCCTCCATTCTCCCTAGCATCATTCGGGAGAAAGATACAAAAGTCTGAGGTCACGTACCAACTGACTCAAGAACAGCTTCTTACCTGCTGCTGTCAGACATTTGAATGGACTTACCTTGCATTAAGTTGATCTTTCTCTACACCCTAGCTATGACTGTAACACTACATTCTGCACTCTCTCGCTTCCTTCTCTATGAACGGTATGCTTTGTCTGTATAGCGTGCAAGAAACAATACTTTTCACTGTAACAGTAATAAATCAAATCAAAATCTCCAATGTACAGCATAAAAACAGGCAGCGAGGACAATGGATGATGCTGCACCACCTGGGACAAAGATATTTGCCGAGAAATGCCGGAAAAGAAAAGTTAGTAAATAAGCTGATTGCATGTGCTGCAGACATCACGGTGTATGTGGATGTGAGTAACGATACTCTGTTGCAGATTGCTTATAGTTCCAGGAGAGTTCAATAAAAAGCTGAAACTCAGCTTGTTACCTTGTGTGAAAGAAAATTAAGGCAAAGAACAAAGAAAATTACAGCACAGGAACAGGCCCTTCGGCCCTCCAAGCCTGCACCGACCATGCTGCCCGATTTAACTAAAACCCCCTACCCTTCCGGGGACCATATCCCTCCATTCCCATCCTATTCATGTACTTGTCAAGACGCCCCTTAAAAGTCACTACCGTATCCGCTTCCACTACCTACCCCGGCAACAAGTTCCAGGCACCCACTACTCTCTGTGTAAAATATGTGCCTCGTACATCTCCTTTAAACCTTGCCCCTCGCACCTTAAACCCGTGCCCACTAGTAATTGACTCTTTCACACTGGGAAAAAGCTTCTGACTATCCACTCTGTCCATGCCTCTCATAATCTTGGAGACTTCTATCAACCTCCGTCGCTCCAGTGAGAACAAACCAAGTTTCTCCAACCTCTCCTCATAGCTAATGCCCTCCATACCAGGCAACATCCTGGTAAATCTTTTCTGTACCCTCTCCAAAGCCTCCACATCCTTCTGGTAGTGTGGCGATCAGAATTGAACACTATATTCCAAGTGCGGCCTAACTAAGGTTCTATAAAGCTGCAACATGACTTGCCAATTTTTAAACTCAATATCCCGGCCGATGAAGGCAAGCATGCCGTATGCCTTCTTGATTACCTTCCCCACCTGCATTGCCACTTTCAGTGACCTGTGTACCTGAACACCCAGATCAATACTCTTAAGGGTTCTGCCATTTACTGTATATTTCCTATCTGTATTAGACCTTCCAAAATGCATTACCTCACATTTGTCTGGATTAAACTCCATCTGCCATCTCTCTGCCCAAGTCTCCAACTGATCTATATCCTGCTGTATCCTCTGATGGTCCTCATCGCTATCCACAAATCTACCAACAATTGTGTCGTCCGCAAACTTACTAATCAATCCAGTTACATATTCCTCCAAATCATTTATATATATTACAAACAGCAAAGGTTCCAGCACTGATCCCTGAGGAACACCACTTGTCACAGCCCTCCATTCAGAAACGCACCCTTCCACTGCTACCCTCTGTCTTCTTTGACCGACAGTTTTGTATCCACCTTGCCAGCTCACCTCTGATCCCATGCGACTTCACCTTCTGCACTAGTCTGTCATGAGGGACCTTGTCAAAGGCCTTACTGAAGTCCATGTAGACAACATCCACTGCCCTACCCTCATCAATCATTTTCGTCACTTCCTCGAAAAACTCGATCAAGTACATGAGACATGACAGTTGCTGGAAACTCTTTGTAAAGAGTGCATTTGGGAATTCGCCATTACATAGGAGAAAAATGGCAGATATTTTTGACGTCATGAGACCCTTTACTGAAAATGTGGAGTGATAGAACATAGAACATAGAACAGTACAGCACAGAACAGGCTCTTCGGCCCACGATGTTGTGCCGAGCTTTATCTGAAACCAAGATCAAGCTATCCCACTCCCTATCATCCTGGTGTGCTCCATGTGCCTATCCAATAACCGCTTAAATGTTCCTAAAGTGTCTGACTCCACTATCACTGCAGGCAGTCCATTCCACACCCCAACCACTCTCTGCGTAAAGAACCTACCTCTGATATCCTTCCTGTATCTCCCACCACGAACCCTATAGTTATGCCCCCTTGTAATAGCTCCATCCACCCGAGGAAATAGTCTTTGAACGTTCACTCTATCTATCCCCTTCATCATTTTATAAACCTCTATTAAGTCTCCCCTCAGCCTCCTCCACTCCAGAGAGAACATCCCTAGCTCCCTCAACCTTTCCTCATAAGACCTACCCTCCAAACCAGGCAGCATCCTGGTAAATCTCCTCTGCACTCTTTCCAGCGCTTCCACATCCTTCTTATAGTGAGGTGACCAGAACTGCACACAATATCCCAAATGTGGTCTCACCAAGGTCCTGTACAGTTGCAGCATAACCCCACGGCTCTTAAACTCCAACCCCCTGTTAATAAAAGCTAACACACTATAGGCCTTCTTCACAGCTCTATCCACTTGAGTGGCAACCTTTAGAGATCTGTGGATATGGACCCCAAGATCTCTCTGTTCCTCCACAGTCTTCAGAACCCTACCTTTGACCCTGTAATCCACATTTAAATTAGTCCTACCAAAATGAATCACCTCACATTTATCAGGGTTAAACTCCATTTGCCATTTTTCAGCCCAGCTTTGCATCCTATCTATGTCTCTTTGCAGCCTACAACAGCCCTCCACCTCATCCACTACTCCACCAATCTTGGTGTCATCAGCAAATTTACTGATCCACCCTTCAGCCCCCTCCTCTAAGTCATTAATAAAAATCACAAAGAGCAGAGGACCAAGCACTGATCCCTGCGGCACTCCGCTAGCAACCTGCCTCCAATCCGAAAATTTTCCATCGACCACCACCCTCTGTCTTCGATCAGACAGCCAGTTACCTATCCAATCGGCCAACTTTCCCTCTATCCCACACCTCCTCACTTTCATCATAAGCCGACCATGGGGGACCTTATCAAACGCCTTACTAAAATCCATGTATATGACATCAACTGCCCTACCTTCATCAACACACTTAGTTACCTCCTCAAAAAATTCTATCAAATTTGTGAGGCACGACTTGCCCTTCACGAATCCGTGCTGACTATCTCGGATTAATCCGCATCTTTCTAAATGGTCGTAAATCCCATCCCTAAGGACCCTTTCCATCAATTTACCAACCACCGAAGTAAGACTAACCGGTCTATAATTACCAGGGTCATTTCTATTCCCTTTCTTAAACAGAGGAACAACATTCGCCATTCTCCAGTCCTCTGGCACCATCCCTGTGGACAGCGAGGACCCAAAGATCAAAGCCAAAGGCTCTGCAATCTCATCCCTTGCCTCCCAAAGAATCCTAGGATACATTTCATCAGGCCCAGGGGACTTATCGACCTTCAGTTTATTCAAAACTTCCAGGACATCCTCCCTCCGAACATCTAGTTCCTCCAGCCTATTAGCCTGTAACACCTTCTCTTCCTCAAAAACATGGCCCCTCTCTTTGGTGAACACTGAAGAAAAGTATTCATTCATCACCTCGCCTATCTCTACTGACTCCATACACAAGTTCCCACTACTGTCCTTGACCGGCCCTAACCTCACCCTGGTCATTCTTTTATTCCTCACATAAGAGTAAAAAGCCTTGGGGTTTTCCTTGATCCGACCCGCCAAGGACTCCAATACTGATTGCTTTGACCATTATGTGCAGGAAACATAGAAACTTAGAAACATAGAAACTAGAAGCAGGAGGAGGCCATTCGGCCCTTTGAGCCTGCTTCGCCATTCATTTTGATCATGGCTGATCATCAAATTCAATATTCTGATCCCCTCTCCCCCCATATCCCTTGATCCCTTTAGTCCCAAGACCTATATCTAATTAATTCTTGAAATCAAACAACTTTTTGGCCTCAGCTACTTTCTGTGGGAGTGAATTCCACACATTGACCACCTTCTGGGTGAAGAAACTTCTTCTCACCTCAGTTCTAAAAGGTTTACCCCTTATCCTCAAACTATGACCCCTAATTCTGGATTCTCCCACCATTGGGAACATTCTTTCTGAATCTAAAACAAAATAACAGATGATATTAAGGTGACTACTTTCCTGAGTGTGGTGGGGGGAAAATTGTTTAATCTCTTTATAAGTATAATGCAACCTGAGAAGCCAGGCACTAAAACGCATCAGCAGATGATAGATATTTTCCAAATACATTTTCCACCAAAGATAAAAGAAACCAGAGGGGGAGTCAATTGTACAAGTCATGGCTTGCTTAAAATACCTGTAGAATATTGTGAGATTGGTGATGTGCTGAATGACACAATTCAGAATAGATTTGTCTATGGACTGCGCAGGGGAGCAATACAAAAAAGTTTGCTAAACATGAATAATCGTACTCTGAAAACAGGCCATGGAAATTGCTGTTCCTGTGGAATGAACTGCAGAGGAAACTCAGCGAATGAGTTTGTGGACTCAAATCCACGAGTTGAATCACTGTTAACCTAATATTGTGCGCGGAACAATATTTAGTAGGTTTGGGTTCCCTGAGCAGCTGGTAAGTGACAATGGACCTCAATCTGTCTCACAAGAATTCAAAGTTTCTGACAAGAGAATGTTATTCAACATATTCAGCAACATATCATCTGTCACTAATCGACTAGCAGGATGTTTTGTTCAAACCATGAAGCACACCTTTAATGCGATGAGGGAACAAAGTCTGCTGCTCAAACACCTCTACTGGCGTGTAGGAATATCACACGTTCCACGACTAAGACCTCTCCTGCATTACTAATGATGGAGAGACAACTTCTATCAGTATTCAATCTGTAGCAATGTCCACAAATTAAAGAAATTGTGCAACAACCAGGAAAAAAGGAATGGCAGGAAAGCAAATAAAAGCATAGAGTTTTCCACCAAGGACAGAGGGTTCTAGCCAGGGATGACTCCACAGGAGAGAAATGTGTTCCGGCCACATTCCTTGCACAGACTGGACCTGTCTCTTATACTGTCCAGACAGAGATGACGTTATCTGGAGGAGACATGTGAACTAGCTGTCAGCTGGGAGAACATGTCCACCAGAATCAGAACCTGCTGAGAATCCAGATTCAACCAAGCCCTGACCTGAACCTTCCTACAACCCCGACACTAACAGACACTGCTGATGTAAGCAACGCCTCGTCTACAGATCAGATGCTGAGACAACCTCCGGTGCCTCAGTCAAAGCTGATTAAACCAACCACCACGTCCGTGCAAAGATGTCAGAGGTTATCATTCGTGTGAAGAAGACACCAGTGATTCGCTGTCACCCGCCCCAAAAGTGACCAGACCTCCAGGCCCTCTGACTTATTATTATTTTGAATTTGTTGGGGATATTCAGTTTAAGGGGAGAGGAAATGTTATCTATTTGTATTCATTCTTATTGGCTTACTGAAGCTCTGTTGTATTAATGCATTTATGTATTCACAAGGAGTAACATCAGAAGTCCCCAGCGTGGGAAACAGTGAAGAAGCAGCTGTGTAAGACAGCACTCTCCAGTAAATAAACCTGCGTGTTTTAAACCCTCCATGCTCCCTAGCATCATTCTCCAATATACAACACTGGGAGACTGGCAAAGAGCCAGTTTATCCTGTGATTAAATAGACCCAGCTATCACGCTCGTCATTGTAACGCGCTGCATTAAATCCAGCTCAGTGGATATTTGTGGAATGCCAAATGTTTTAATTGTGTCTAAAATTCCATAGATGTAAAATAATGAAGAAAATTAAAGCTTTCTGTTAATGTTTCATCTCCTACCTTAATCCAATGCGTGCATATTCCAATCTTTATTTTAGAACATAGAACATAGAAAAGCTACAGCACAAACGGGCCCTTCGGCCCACAAGTTGCGCCGAACATGTCCCTCCCTACTAGGCTTACCTATAACCCTCTATCTTACTAACTTCCATGAACTTATCCAAAAGTCTCTTAAAAGACTCTATCGAATCCGCCTCCACCACCACTACCGGCAGCCGATTCCACGCACCCACCACCCTCTGTGTGAAAAACTTACCCCTAACATCTCCTCTGTACCTACTCCCCAGCACCCTAAACCCATGTCCTCTTGTGGCAACCATTTCAGCCCTGGGTAAAAGCCTCTGAGAATCCACTCTATCAATATCCCTCAACATCTTATACACCTCTATCAGGTCACCTCTCATCCTTCGCCTCTCCAAGGAGAAAAGACCTAGCTCTCTCAACCCATCCTCATAAGGCATGCCACCTAATCCAGGCAACATCCTTGTAAATTTCCTCTGCACCCTTTCTATGGCTTCCACATCCTTTCTGTAATGAGGCGACCAGAACTGGGCACAGTACTCCAGGTGGGGTCTGACCAGGGTCCTATACAGCTGTAGCATTCTCTCCCGATTTCTAAACTCAATTCCTCTATTGATGAAGGCCAGCATTATCTCCCGATTTCTAAACTCAATTCCTCTATTGATGAAGGCCAATATTCCATACGCCTTCTTAACCACAGCCTCTACCTGCGATGCTGCTTTGAACGTCCTATGAACCCGGACCCCAAGATCCTTCTGATCTTCCACAGTGCCAAGCGTCTTACCCTTAATATTATATTCTTTCATCCTATTCGACCTGCCAAAATGAACCACCACACACTTATCTGGGTTGAAGTCCATCTGCCACTTATCCGCCCAGTCTTGCATCCTATCATTTTGGCCGCTGTTAGATGATTAAGAAGTGAAGGATTACACAGACTTTTATCTCCTGCTTCCCTGCCTTTGAAAATTCTTCAATGTCATTGGCTGATTAGCTTGTTTGATGATGTCATTGTTCCTTAGCACTGGAGACCCCCTCTAGTTGGCGCCAGATTCAGAGAAGCACCAGGAAAGGAGAAACCCAAAGTGCGGAGATCAGTAGATTGTTGCAGCTTCCTTTGGGGTGAGCTCAACACTGTCACTCTGCTGGTGACTACAAAACCCCGATTAACAGCTTGAAGTCACTCGATTGGACAAGGACCTGGGTGATTACATTGGAGCATCCTCCATTCAGATTCGCTATTTATAATGGATTTGGAGGGTATTTTATGTCTGGGATGCAGGTTCATTACCAACAGAATTGGGACTTAAGACCTTTTACAGTGAAAGCTACTCCTGTATCCAATTTGTCTTGGCTCAAGTTGAACTCGAGTCTCAGAGGTTAAAGGACAATGTTTCAGAATATTAAACTATTCTGTTACAATAACACATTTCATTCCAGTGTCAGCTGCCTCACTTTTGTGGGGTGAGTAGCTTGTGAATTAAGTTGTGGAACATCACAATCGAAGCTCTGTCTCAGTGTAATATCTTCCCAATTTATACACATTTTCTACTAATATAATTTGATTTGATTTATTATTGTCATATGTATCAGTATACCATGAAAAGTATTGTTTCTTGCACTATATCCCAGATTTCTTTTCCCCACCCAGATTTCTTTTCCCCATATTGGCCCTGGGGTTTTTCACTCTGGGTTTTCGCCTCTCCCTGGAGATCACATGGTCTGGAATGGGGGGGTGGGGGTAAGTTAATAGGTTGTAATGAACAAAGCATCGTAGCTGTGAGGGACAGCTCGGTGGATAGGATATTGGTATGTAGATAGGCTGGAAAATTGGGCGGGGATCCTGGATTCAGGATTCAATCCTGGACCGGGGAGCGGCGCGGGCTTGGAGGGCCGAAGGGCCTGTTCCTGTGCTGTATTGTTCTTTGTTCTTTGTTCTTTGTTCTATATAGACAAAGCATACCATTCATAGAGAAGGAAAGGAGAGAGTGCAGAATATAGTGTTACAGTCATAGCTAGCGTGTAGAGAAAGATCAACTTGATGCAAGGTAGGTCCATTCAAAAGTATGACGGCAGCAGGGGAGAAGCTGTTCTTGAGTCGGTCGGTACGTGACCTCAGACTTTTGTATCTTTTTCCCGACAGAAGGTGGAAAAGAGAATGTCCGGGGTGCGTGGGGTCCTTAATTATGCTGGCTGCTTTGCCAAGGCAGCGGGAAGTGTAGACAGAGTCAGTGGATGAAAAGTTAGTTTGCATGGTCGATTGGGCTACATTGACGACCTTTTGTGGTTTCCTGCGGTCTTGGGCAGAGCAGGAGCCATACCAAGCTGTCTTGTTTTTGATTTAGTGTTTTAAATATATTTTTGCTAGTTTTGAAGCTGGCAGCTGAATCTACAATGAGCACATTTTCAGAGAGGGCAGTGAGGAGTGTTTGGCCTCAAATCCATCATTCGCATAACAAACCTGCTACGTGCCAGCAAGCGTCAGCATTAGTGACATTGTCAGTGTACACCTGTACACAATGGTCACTGGGTACAGCTGCCAATACACTGATGCAGAACTTCCAATTCGACCTTAATAATACTTTTGTGCTGTTTATTGAGACAAGGAGATGCCAGGTGGAATCTGGGCAAAACACAATTAAAATGAGACTAATTCTGAGTTGCCTCTGATCCTGTTACTTTCTGCACTGCCTCAGCATTAATTTGCTCTTTGAACAGGTGAGCGATACCGAAGAGAGATCTTTCGTTAAATATCCCGACCAGGATTGGGCTTTATATTAGACCCGGTGGGACCAGGATTGTACCCTAGAAGGGGCTGAAAAGTGGTGGAGAGCTCCACCAGAATTCCCTTGTCTCAATAAAAGCAAATTACTGCGGAGGCTGGAATCTGAAACCAAAAGAGAAAATGCTGGAAAATCTCAGCAGGTCTGGCAGCATCTGTAAGGAGAGAAAAGAGCTGACGATTTGAGTCCAGACGACCTTTTGTCAAAGCTTAAAGGCACAGAAAGTGGGAGATATTTATACCGCAGGATGAGGGGATGAAAGATGAGTCATAGCCACAGAAACCAGGGGAAAGGAAAGGGAAAGGGGAACTCAGCTTTCCTTACCTTCTCTCCCCCTTTCCTTCCCCTTTCCCCCTTTTTCTCAATTTTACCTCTCCCATCCATCCCCTCACCCCCCACATCTTCATCTTGTCACAGTTTACCCTCTGATTTCAACTTCTCTGCCGTTTGGCCATTCACACCTTCTATTCTCTCTCTGGGCTGCCATTAGCAGTCTTTTCCCCTGGTTTCTGTGGCTTTGACTCATCTTTCATTCCCTCCCCCTGCAGTATAAATATTTCCCACTTTCTATGCCTTTTAGCTTTGACAAAGAATCATCCAGACTCGAAACGTCAGCTCTTTTTTCTCCTTACAGATGCTTCCAGACCTGCTGAGATTTTCCACCATTTTCTCTTTCCAATTCCTTGTCTCAAGCTACCCCTTTCTCCCCCGTCGATCATCTCCAGGGCCCCCAGCCCCTCAGCTACCTCCTGCTGTCCCCACTGGGCAATTGGTGGATCAGGCCGGATTGGGTGAGATCTTTCCTTACTCCCAAGTATTCCACCTGCTTCAGGATGTGTTCCACACCACATCCCCACTGCGAACTCATCCCTCTCCACACATCGCCCAATGCCCACCTTTAGAACCAGGGACATAGACTTTTGTTATTGTAGATTTTCACTTTACCCTCACTCTTAGACTAATTGCTGGCATATCATTCTAGACAAGGCTACCTTACCTGATTGGCCAATATTCACATTTGAAGCTTGAATGTTTTCTCTGTAAGTTATTAAACCACAAGTGAACCCCCGCCCATTCCACACCCCCGCCCATTCCACACCCCAGCCCATTCCACACCCCCGCCCATTCCACACCCCAGCCCATTCCACACCCCAGCCCATTCCACACCCCAGCCCATTCCACACACCCACCCATTCCACACACCCACCCATTCCACACCCCTGCCCATTCCACACCCCCGCCCATTCCACACTCCCACCCATTCCACACCCCCGCCCATTCCACACCCCAGCCCATTCCACACACCCACCGATTCCACACACCCACCCATTCCACACCCCTGCCCATTCCACACCCCCGCCCATTCCACACCCCAGCCCATTCCACACCCCCGCCCATTCCACACCCCAGCCCATTCCACACACCCACCCATTCCACACACCCACCCATTCCACACCCCTGCCCATTCCACACCCCCACCCATTCCACATCCCCACCCATTCCACACCCCAGCCCATTCCACACCCCAGCCCATTCCACACACCCACCCATTCCACACACCCACCCATTCCACACCCCACACCCCCACCCATTCCACACCCCAGCCCATTCCACACCCCAGCCCATTCCACACCCCACCCATTCCACACCCCACATCCCCACCCATTCCACACCCCACACCCCCACCCATTCCACACCCCAGCCCATTCCACACACCACCCATTCCACACCCCACATCCCCACCCATTCCACACCCCACATCCCCACCCATTCCACACCGCCGCCCATTCCACACTCCAACCCATTCCACACCCCCGCCCATTCCACACCCCCACCCATTCCACACCCCCACCCATTCCACACCCCAGCCCATTCCACACCCCCACCCATTCCACACCCCACACCCCCACCCATTCCTCACCCCCACCCATTCCACACCCCCACACATTCCACACCCCCAGCCCATTCCACACCCCCAGCCCATTCCACACCCCCACCCATTCCACACCCCACACCCCCACCCATTCCACACCCCCACCCATTCCACACCCCACACCCCCACCCATTCCACACTACCACCCATTCCACACCCCCACCCATTCCACATGCTCACACCCCCAGCCCATTCCACACACCCACCCATTCCACACCCCCACCCATTTCACACCCCCACCCATTCCACACCCCCAGCCCATTCCACACCCCCACCCATTCCACACCCCCACCCATTCCACACCCCAGCCCATTCCACACCCACACCCATTCCACACCCCCACCCATTCCACACCGACACCCATTCCACACCCCCACCCATTCCACACCCCCGCCCATTCCACACCCCAGCCCATTCCACACCCCCACCCATTCCACATGCTCACACCGCCAGCCCATTCCACACCCCAGCCCACTCCACACCCCAGCCCATTCCACACCCCCACCCATTCCACACCCCCACCCATTCCACACCCCACACCCCCACCCATTCCACAGCCCCGCCCATTCCACACCCCCACCCATTCCACATGCTCACACCCATTCCACACTCCCACGCATTCCACACCCACACCCATTCCACACTCCCACCCATTCCACACCCACACCCATTCCACACCCCCACCCATTCCACACCCCCACCCATTCCACACCCCCACCCATTCCACATGGCACACCCCAGCCCATTTAATACACCAGCCTTTCACACCCCCACCCACTCCACATCCATACTCCAGCTAGAATCTACACACAAGGACTGTCTCAGGAATTCCTGAATGGTGATTGGAGGTGGGAACACTCTGTGATTTTCTCTTCTCGCACTCAGGGCTGTTTCACCGTTCCTTGTGTCTGGCCCTCTTCCAGCTTGTTCACTCCACACATTCAGCCGCGCTCTCTAATACCAACATAACTTCACCTGGCGAGCACAAGTCATCATCTTCAAGAGAAATTTGGGAAAATATAAATATCTGTGCACGAGGACTGCCATACGTTGAGGGGTAGATTATCTGTCACCGTCTCAGGACTTCTCAAAGCATTTCACAGTTGAATTACTTTTGAAGTATAATCACTGTTATTGTTGGAGAAAAAAATCATCTTGACAATCCCATATCAACCCAATCATCAAAACAAAAGCAAAATACTGCAGATGCTGGAAAAAGAAATAAAAACAGAAAATGATGCAAAATCTCAATAGGTCTGGTGGCGTCTGCGGAGACAGAAACAAAGGCCGGAACTTTCCAGCAAGTGGGATCTTCTGGTCCCACCAATGGCGTACTCCCCCCGCAGCTTTCCCAGTGGCAAGGGGTGCATTCAATGGGAAATCCCGTTTACAACAGTGGGATCAGGAGATCCCGCCAATGACAGGCCGCCGCCACGAAGCATGCAGCGGGATGCATGGAAAATCCCGCCCAGAGTTAATGTTTCGAGTCCCTTTGGCTCCTCTTCAGGGAATTCTGTAATTCTGATGAAGTAATTCTGTTTTTGGTCTGATCGTTACATGATTGTTTATTGTGGAGAACTGGATTAGACTGGATTAGATTGGATTAGGCTGGACCAGATGGGACTGCACTGCATTAGACCGCACTGGACCAGACTAGACTAGATTGGACTGGACTGGACTAGACAATAAAGCATGTGGCAGAGAAGCAGACCCTTCACCAATACACCTGAGGCCGAGGTTTGTGTGTGAGAATCTAGTTCAAGCTTTTCCCCCGTGTTCTTTACCATAATGTGAACCTTTGGCTCTGATCCACAAGTCAAAACACAGATGCAGGGCCACTGACATTCAAATATCCGATATAAAGTCAATGCATTGTTGAAACAAAATAAATAGAAAATAAAGCTGTGTTTATTAGAGAAATAAAACTTATCTGACAACCTCAGAGAAAATGCAGTGTGAAGATGCTTCCAATAAAGAGGCTTCAGTCATTTCAGTCAATGCAGTCAGGAGAAATGTAACTGAAATATTAAAATGCCACCTGTCATAACCAGTGAACACAGTAAGAAGTCTGACAACACCAGGTTAAAGTCCAACAGGTTTATTTGGTATCACGAGCTTTCGGAGCGCTGCCCCTTCATCAGGTGAGTGGACAGTTGGTTTCACAAACAGAGCGTATATAGACACAGACTCAATTGCAAGATAATGGTTGGAATGCGAGTCTTAACAGATAATCAAGTCTTTACAGGTCCAGACAATGCGAGTGGAGAGAGAGCCTGGGCTTGCAAAATCCTACTAACTGTCCTGGCTTGTGACAATTCACGCCTCTTTAACCTGTGCTTAACCCTCTCTCCACTCGCATTGTCTGTACCTGTAAAGACTAGATTACCTGTTAAGACTCGCATTCCAACCATTATCTTGCAATTGAGTCTGTGTCTATATACGCTCTGTTTGTGAACCCAACTCTCCACTCACCTGATGAAGGGGCGGTGCTCCGAAAGCTCGTGATACCAGATAAACCTGTTGGACTTTAACCTGGTGTTGTCAGACTTCTTACTGTGCCCACCCCAGTCCAGCGCCGACATCTCCACATCATAACTAGTGAATTCACTAACCTGGTCAACCTGAAAGTGCTGGGTTAATTGGGCTACATTTTCCGTTTTATTAATAATTGATTACTGGCCTGTGGCATTCAAATCCTGTGACATAATATTCAAATATTCACCTCACTGTCTGTCACAAAGGAGAAAGGAGCATGTTTCTACAGGGAAGCTGCAGGAAAACATATCATATCGTATCAACCAGCAAGCTCCCACTTTCTGTTCCTTTCCTATTTTACAGTCTGTTTGTTGTCCTGAATTTATTATTTATGCCTCTTCTGTTAATTCCAGTTGCAGCCCTTCCCCCAGGTTTCTCAAATGAAAAACAAATCCCTTGTATGTAAAGAATGTGTTTCCTTTCTGCTCCCGGGAATGTTGGTTGAATCACTTACAGCTCAGATTGGGAATCAGCCATTGGTGAATTAAACTGGGAGTTCCCGCTCCCACCCCGTGGCGGGATTCACTGCGGGCGGGACGTAAAGTCTGAACGACCAGCCAAAGATCTGTGGACATTGGGTAGGAATTTCCCACAGGACTGGTGTCTGACACAGCAGGAGAATGGCACTGGAGAGCTGGTAGTCATGATGTGGAGATGCCGGCGTTGGACTGGGGTGAACACGGTAAGAAGTCTCACAACACCAGGTTAAAGTCCAACAGGTTTATTTGGTAGCAAATACCATAAGCTTTCGGAGCACTGCTCCTTCGTCAGATGGAGTGGAAATGCACATTTCCACTCCATCTGACGAAGGAGCAGTGCTCCGAAAGCTTATGGTATTTGCTACCAAATAAACCTGTTGGACTTTAACCTGGTGTTGTGAGACTTCTTACTGGAGAGCTGGTGCAGACATGATGGGCCAAATGGACTCCTTTTGCACTGTAACAATGCTGTGATTCTGCGTGAGTTCTTGTTGGGGTCCAGTTCCACCATCACAAGCACTCTTTAACCTGCCCCATTATTTATGACTAATCCGAAGCAGAATATTGGGAGGCTGGAAGGTTCTAGGCTCACATGGCTGAGTTTTAACAGCCAACATTTCAAACCAATCAGCATTAGGAAACACTATGATTGTTTTCCTCCCTCCTCTCTGCTGTTCCACAGTATTCCTTGTCTCTCTCTCTCTGTCCAATATTCTCACCTCGCTGAGGTCACCAACTCAGCACTGAGTGGAGGTCAGATTGTGTACTTTCCTGTTTATCTGGGTGAGTGCGGTGATTTTAAAAACTCTGCCCGAGAAACCTCACCACTGGCAGTCTGGTGAAATGCAAGATGTGTTTGGAAAAGGGAATCTCTGTTGGAGAATCCTATTCCGACAGGATCAGGGTCTTGGTCGGAGATAACAATGGAAGAATACAGCACAATAACCCTCGCGAATGACAGGGTTAACACAATCAGGAAAGTGACAGCACAAATCAAGCTGCTATTCTGTCTGGTGGCTTTGAGCTTCTGAACAGGAGTTATCTACTCGAGTCACATTTTCCTGTCTTTTCCCACATTCCGTTATATTGCTCTGTTTCATCTAGTTTCCCCTCCAGTAGTGTAATAACCTGCTACGAAGGGCACTTGTGAAAAGCAAAGCTCCAATAACAGTAAAAATATTCTTTCAGCTTTTCCCCTTCATAATTCCAGTGACAATTTCTCGTTACCATTTCATCAAGCATTGGAAATAGTCTTTCAATCTGTACACACTCTCTACACAATTGAAACCGTTCATTGTTTTCAACACTTTTGTTGGATTCCTGTCTCATTGGAAAGCATATTTTCAAGCCTATCTTTGTAATCATTCATGAGTTTGCCATGCCCCTGACCAAGCTGTTCCAGTACAGCAACAATACTGGCATTTACCCAGCAATGTGAGCTGAGGGTGACTGCCCTTGACATCATGTCAGCATTTGACCAAGTATGGAATCAAGGAAGTTTCATAGAATTCCTACAGTGCAGAAGGAGGCCATTTGGCCCATCGAGCCTGCACTGACAACAATCCCACCCAGGCCCTATCCCCGTAATCCCACACATTTACCCTGCTGATCCCCCTGACACGAAGGGGCAATTTAGCACGGCCAATCAACCTAATCCTTTGGCTTATGGGAGGAAACTGGAACACCTGGCAGAAACCTATGCAGACACGAGGAGAACGTGCAAACTCCACATAGACAGTGACCCAAGGCCGGAATTGAACCCAGGTCCCTGGCGCTGTGAGGCAGCAGTGCCATCATGCTGCCCTGGGAATCAGGGAGGAAACTCCTGGAACTCCCTCCCTAACAGCACTGTGGGTGTACCTACACCACTTAGGCTGCAGCGGTTCGAGAAGGCAGCTC
The DNA here is from genome assembly GCF_964213995.1 of Mustelus asterias. NCBI lineage: Eukaryota > Metazoa > Chordata > Chondrichthyes > Carcharhiniformes > Triakidae > Mustelus > Mustelus asterias. The sequence continues at coordinate 79,867,236 of NC_135821.1, forward strand.
ACCACTACTTCTCAAAGGCAACTCGGGATTGGCAATAATTGCTGGCCGAGCCAGCGATTCTCACATTCCATGAATGAATAAAGTCCTCACAACAAACTCAATGAAATATTCTGTGGGCTTTTTTGGTGAATTTGTAAAAGGATGTTAATAGTGGGGAATTGTAGAAAGAATGAATGTTTCAGCTTAATCTTAACTCTGTTTTCTCTCTACACAGATGCTGCCTGATCTGCTCACATCTCCTTTCATTTTAGATTTCAATGCCACACTGTTTTGCTTTGATATCAAAATGTAACATCGGAAAGAGACAGTTAGGTGAGAAATAAATCTCCCTCTATCTGATCCAACAACACGGCTCAGATTTTGGTTTCCTTGTTTGGTTCTATGGTTAGTTGTACCTCCCCAGGCAGCTTTGCCAAACAAACACATCATTGTCAGACAGTCAGGACCCATCCTGGGAGTTCAGATGGTGGGGGGGGGGGGAGGGCTACGGGACAGGAGCTCCGCTGCTCCTTCTCACTTTACACAATGGTGATTAAAACATTGGAAACCCCAAGGCTGCTGAAGAATCCGGAGGGAAATTTGCCCCGAAATTCTGAAAAAGATCAATTTCTTTAGCTGGCATTCAGCCCCAATTTACTGATTTAAGGGAGACATCTGCATTGTCATATCGCCAAGATAGTTAAATGGCTTTACAAATTTAGCAGAGAGACTGATGTTTGTGGGAATTGTGTAAAGCTGTACCACTAGATACAGTTTTCTGTTTTATTCTGGAAAGCTGACACAACACAAACCAGTTTCTATCTCCCCACCATCCCCCCGCAAACTCCCTGACTCAACTCTAAACCAGAACACCTCAACTTTCCTGATAGCTCTGGTGAAGATGTGCACTGTGAACACGGAGTGAGGAAAATACTGGGGATTTTGAGATGTTTCTGCAATTTGATAAGCTGCTGATCAGAGTTCATAAGAACATAAGAACATAAGAAATAGGAGCAGGAGTAGGCCATCTAGCCCCTCGAGCCTGCCCCGCCATTCAATAAGATCATGGCTGATCTGACGTGGATCAGTACCACTTACCCGCCTGATCCCCATAACCCTTAATTCCCTTACCGCTCAGGAATCCATCCATCCGCGCTTTAAACATATTCAGCGAGGTAGCCTCCACCACCTCAGTGGGCAGAGAATTCCAGAGATTCACCACCCTCTGGGAGAAGAAGTTCCTCCTCAACTCTGTCTTAAACCGACCCCCCTTTATTTTGAGGCGGTGTCCTCTAGTTTTAACTTCCTTACTAAGTGGAAAGAATCTCTCCGCCTCCACCCTATCCAGCCCCCGCATTATCTTATAAGTCTCCATAAGATCCCCCCTCATCCTTCTAAACTCCAACGAGTACAAACCCAATCTCCTCAGCCTCTCCTCATAATCCAAACCCCTCATCTCCAGTATCAACCTGGTGAACCTTCTCTGTTCAATTTGATCTTTTTTATTTGTTTTACAGAAACTCGGAACAAGACAAAGGCAATTTGCATCAAAACTGACATCCACCCTGTCTGTAATATAAGAACATAAGAACATAAGAAATAGGAGCAGGAGTAGGCCATCTGGCCCTTCGAGCCTGCCCCGCCATTCAACAAGATCATGGCTGATCTGAAGCGAATCAGTTCCACTTACCCGCCTGCTCCCCATATCCCCTAATTCCCTTATCGATCAGAAAACTATCTACCCGTGATTTAAACATATTCAACGAGGAAGCCTCCACCACTTCAATGGGCAGAGAATTCCAGAGATTCACTACCCTCTGAGAGAAGAAGTTCCCCCTCAACTCTGTTCTGAACCGGCCCCCCCCTATTTTGAGGCTGTGCCCTCTAGTTCTGGTTTCCCTTCTAAGTGGAAAGAATCTCTCCACCTCTACCCTATCCAGCCCCTTCATTATCTTATATGTCTCTATAAGATCACCCCTCATCCTTCTAAACTCCAACGAGTACAGACCCAATCTGTTTAATCTCTCCTCATAAGCTACACCCCTCATCTCCGGTATCAACCTGGTGAACCTTCTCTGCACTCCCTCCAAGGCCAATATATCCTTTCGCAAATAAGGGGACCAAAACTGCACACAGTACTCCAGTTGCGGCCTCACCAGTGCCTTGTACAGTTGCAGCAAGACCTCCCTGCTTTTATATTCTATCCCCCTCGCAATAAAGGCCAACATTCCATTCGCCTTCTTGATCACCTGCTGCACCTGCAGACTGAGTTTTTGCGATTCGTGCACAAGGACCCCCAGGTCCCTCTGCACAGTCGCACGATGTAATTTTTCTCCATTTAAATAATATTCCAATTTCTTCCAAAGTGGATAACCTCACATTTGCTAACGTTATATTCCATCTGCCAGATCCTCGCCCACTCGCTCAGCCTATCCAAATCTCTCTGCAGACTTTCCGCGTCCTTCACGCAATTCGCTTTCCCACTCACCTTCGTGTCATCAGCAAACTTGAATACCCTAGATTCAGTCCCCTCCTCCAGATCATCTATGTAAATGGTAAACAATTGAGGCCCCAGCACCGATCCCTGCGGCACGCCACTGGTCACCAACTGCCAACCAGAAAAGCACCCATTTATCCCAACTCTCTGCTTCCTGTTAGATAGCCAATCCCCAATCCACGCCAACACCTTACCCCTAACTCCGTGTACCCCAATCTTCTGCAGCAAACTTTTGTGAGGCACCTTATCGAACGCCTTCTGGAAATCTAAAAACACCACATCCACCGGTTCCCCTCTGTCAACCGCACTAGTGACATCTTCATAAAAGTCCAGTAGATTCGTCAAACACGACTTTCCCTTCATGAATCCATGCTGCGTCTGCTTGATCGAACCATTCTTATTCAGGTGCTCTGTTATTTCCTCTTTAATAATGGACTCTAGCATCTTCCCAACTACGGACGTTAAGCTAACCGGCCTGTAGTTACCCGCCTTTTGTCTACTTCCTTTTTTAAACAGCGGCGTAACAGTAGCTGTTTTCCAGTCAGCCGGCACTACCCCAGAGTCCAGCGAATTTTGATAAATTACTACTAACGTATCTGCTATTACCTCAGCCATTTCTTTCAGTACCCTGGGATGCATTCCATCCGGGCCCGGGGTCTTGTCTACCTTCAGTCCTATTAGTCTACCAAGCACCACCTCCTTAGTAACAGTAATTGTATTAAGGACCTCCCCTCCCACCAACTCTCGATCTCTAATATTCGGCAAACTATTTGTGTCTTCCACCGTGAAGACCGACACAAAGAACTTATTTAAAGTCTCAGCCATTTCCTCGTTTTCCACTATTAAATCCCCCCTCTCATCTTCCAAGGGTCCAACATTCACTCTAGCCACTCTATTCCTTTTTATATACTTGTAAAAACTTTTACTATCATTTTTTATATTTTGAGCTAGTTTAGTTTCATAATCTATCTTTCCTTTCTTAATCGCTTTCTTAACTGGCTAAATACTGGTGAAAACTTTGGTTCCTTCTTCCTCTCTCTCATGTCTGGACACGTCCACCTTATTCCCTATCCAACCAGGAATGAAACTGACAGTGAGTGAATGGAAGCTTTAATATAGGATGTCACCTTGTTGTGTATTAGAATCATAGAATCCTGATTGTACAGAAAGAGGCCATTTGGCCCGTCGAGTCTGTACCAACCACATTCCCACCCTGGGCCTATTCCCATAACCCCACATATTTACCCTGAGAATCCTCCTGACACTAGGGTCAATTTAGCATGGCCAATCAACCTAACCCACATTTTTTGGACTAGCAGCACAAGAGTTGAGATGCTGTGATTTGAAAATGTTGCAACGCTGTGTCACAGAACCTCGACAATCAGAGAAGCTGCCGTGAGGTGATGACATATCATGAAATCCGAGTTTATCAGATTTAAAACTCGGACAGACAGTTTTCAGCACTGATTCGAATTGTGGCATCTACAAGAAATTATGTCGTGCTAAAGATAAATGCTACCAAGAGCAAAAAAAATGTTTGAAACCACAGAATATTTCTTGATTTGGCAAATACTCTTCCGAGAAAACTTCCAGCTCTTCATTCCAATGGACTGTATCTCCAGCCCTTCACTGTGGCAAAAGATGACATTAAATCTAACCTGCATTTTCCATGATTAAAGCTCTTGCTGGAAGCAGTTTAATGCTGTAATACTCTCAATACCATACCCTATACTGTTGCCACCCTCACTAACTGCTGCTACTTAATAATGATTCCCCCAGAGAAAGAAAAAGTTTCTGCCTCACAGAGATGGAATCAGACAGAAAAATGGCACCAAGCGCAAGCAGGGGACACTCGGAGAGCTGAAGGAAACCTTGGTCGAGAAGGTCGATTGAACACTCTATGAATGTGTGTCAAGGCCACATTGCACACACTGTAAATGTGTGTTAAACTGATAGACTTTAAAACCAGTCCAGCAATGAGTGGCACTCACCAGTAAGATAAATTCAACAGGTCCAATGATACCAGCAGCAGACCAGCAGAATGCTGAGCTGCCTTATTATTATTTGATAGATGAAAGTTACAGAAGTCTTCAAATCATTGTCGGTATGTGCACACAACTCTGTTTACTTTATAAAGTTTGCATGTAGACTGAGATTGATGGTGAGACTGGGGTACATGAAAACCAACCTGATGTAATCTGTCACAAAACAAGCTCTTGATTTGGAAAACTAAAAGTTAAACATGTAAATTTAAAGCATTTCAGAAGTCCAAGAAATGCAGCATTGTAAATATTATGGATTATTGAGTGGAGTTCAAAGCCATTAGTCCACATGCTTATTTAAATATGGAAAGCTCATATCATATATGAACTTCATGGATCAATTTCTTCTCATAGAATCCCTACAGTACAGAAAGAGGCAATTCGGCCCATCGAGTCTGCACCGACCACAATCCCACCCAGACCCTACGCCCATATCCCTACATATTTATCCACTAATCCCTCTAACCTACGCATCTCAGGACACTAAGGGCAATTTTTTTTTTAGCATGGCCAATCAACCTAACCCGCACATCTTTGGACTGTGGGAGGAAACCAGAGCACCCGGAGGAAACCTACGCAGACACGAGGAGAATGTGCAAACTCCACACAGACAGTGACCCAAGCCGGGAATCGAACCCAGGTCCCTGGAGCTGTGAAGCAGCAGTGCTAACCACTGTGCTACCGTGCCGCCCATAGAGTCATAGAGTTATAGAGGTTTACAGCATGGAAACAGGCTCTTTGGCCCAACTTGTCCATGCCGCCCCCTTTTTTTTTAAACCACTAAGCTAGTTCCAATTGCTTGAGTTTGGCCCATATCCCTCTATACCCATCTTGCCCATGTAACTGTCTAAATGCTTTTTAAAAGACAAAATTCTATCCGCCTCTACTACTACCTCTGGCAGCTTGTTCCAGACACTCACCACCCTCTGTGTGAAAAAATTGCCCCTCTGGACTCTTTTGTATCTCTCCCCTCTCACCTTAAACCTATGCCCTCTAGTTTTAGACTCCCCTACCTTTGGGAAAAGATATTGACAATCTAGCTGATCTGTGCCCCTCATTATTTTATAGACCTCTATAAGGTCACCCCTCAGCCTCCTATGCTCCAGGGAAAAAATCACAGTCTATCCAGCCTCTCCTTATAACTCAATCCATCAAGTCCCGGTAGCATCCCAGTAAATCTTTTCTGCACTCTTTCTACTTTAATAATATCCTATCTATAATAGGGTGACCAGAACTGTACACAGTATTCCAAGTGTGGCCTTACCAATGTCTTGTACAACTTCAACAAGGCGTCCCAACTCCTGTATTCAATGTTCTGACGAATGAAACCAAGCATGCCGAATGCCTTCTTCACCACTCTGTCCACCTGTGACTCCATTTTCAAGGAGCTATGAACCCATACCCCAAGATCTCTTTGTTCTGTAACTCTCCCCAACGCCCTACCATTAACTGAGTAAGTCCTGCCCTGGATCGATCTACCAAAATGCATCACCTCACATCTACCTAAATTAAACTCCACCTGCCATTCATCAGCCCACTGGCCCAATTGATCAAGATCCCGTTGCAATCCTAGATAAACCTTCTTCACTGTCCACTATGCCACCAATCTTGGTGTCATCTGCAAATCTTATCAACCATGCCTCCTAAATTCTCAACCAACCCTCTACAACCACCCTCTGTCTTTTGTCATCAAGCTAATTTTGCATCCATTTAGCTACCACACCCTGGATCCTATGAGATTTAACCTTATGCAACAACCTACCATGCGGTTTCTTGTCAAAGGCCTTCAGTTTTCTCACCTCATCTCCCTATCTCTCCCCTCCTCGCCTCTCTCACCTTCCCTCCACCTCCGCACCTGGGTGACAGCTCTTCAGGTGAGTGCCATGGTCTGATGGTGGACAAGGCCGGATTGTGTTTTCAGCCACACCCACAAACATCCACCTTCACCTTTTGGGCAACCTGAATTGGGCAACAATCAACCTTGAGCAGTGGTGTAGTGGTTTGTCACTAGACCAGAGACCCAGGATCACACTCTGATGACCTGGGTTCGAATCCCACCATGGCAGATGGTAAAATTGGAACTTAACAGAAATCTGGAATTAAAAGTCTAATGATGACCATGAAACCATTGTCGATTGTTGTAAAAACCCATCTGGTTCACTAATGTCCTTTAGGGAAGGAAACCTGCTGTCTTTACCCGGTCTGGCCTACATGTGACTTTTAACTGCTCCCTGAAGGGCAATTAGGGATGGGCAATAAATGCTGGTCCAGTGAGTGATGCCCATGTCCCATAAAAAATAATTTGAAGAAACCCTCTCCTCAGGAGATTTTAACACTTCTTCCATTGCCCTGACTAATTGAATCAAGTCCCTCCCTGGTCTATATGCTTCTTACAGCCTCAACAATTTTGGCATCAGGATGTCTTTCTAGATCCTGTTTGCTGAATCTGGAAACCATCCAATGGCAGTTGATGTGAATCATGCTGAAGTGAATTCAGGTTTGTTGGCTTTGGGTCGGTACATTGTGATCCTACGCTGTAATTTTATATCCGTATTCAAAACCCATGATCCTCACCTGATGTGATGTTTCCCACAGTAATTGCTGCACGGTCATTATAAAATGTTAAAGGAAACCTGGACACAAGAGCCTGTCATTTTAACCGAATACTCGGGAACCAGTCACAATGTGAAAGCATGACCTCCCACCTGAGCCTTTCATCATTCACTTAGCACGAACCAATCATCATAATGTTGCAAAGATAGAGACTGGAAAAAAATGAACAGATAATGATCTTAATGAGTTTGCGTGTTTGTTTAATCTGCTCCTCTCACCCTCTTGTCGAAACTTTGCAAAAAGGATGGACACAGAATTTCAGATCATAAACAAATCCTAAAATGAGGTCCAAAATATAAAAGTAAACCTAACTGACATAGAGTAATGATTAAGCAAATAAAAATAGACCAATTATTGATTGGTTTGTCACTGTTGGATACATCCGAATGAAGATGTGAAAGTTCCTCTTGTGTTACATCGGTTACTCTTTATCCTAGGCTGCAATTGGACAGAACCCATTCACTGGGTGGAATTGTACCAACATTTGTCAGAGTTTCAGTTTTGGACTGAAAACCAACGTCTTTCTCTCCAGACACACAGCCAAGATTTCAGACCATGTTCTCTGGTTCCTGGTGCACAGAGAAACGGGGCCTGTGGTTTGTGCCATCACTGGCGGGGTGGGGCTGGATAGAGCTGACAAGGTTGGCACCACAGGGACAGTTAACTCCAATCTGCACTGAAAACAAACCACCCCCCTGCCATCCTCACCCACTCACCACAGACACAGAGGACTTCCCCCTACAAGCATTGGGGTGACCACCTCCGCATCCACAGACGTGTCAGGGCTCCCCCCCCCTCCTCCATCCCAGGCATCAGATCATCTTTCATTCCCTCACCCTGCAGTATAAATATCTCCCACTTTCTATGCCTTTCAGCTTTGGCAAAGGGTCATCTGGACTCGAAACGTCAGTTCTTTTCTCTCCTTACAGATGCTGCTGGACCTGCTGAGATTTTCCAGCATTTTCTCTTTTGGTTTCAGATCCTGTCCGGCTGCCCCCAGCACTGCCCCCTGACACTGTCCCTTGGTACTGCCCTGGCACTGCCACCCTGGCACTGCCTCCTGATACTGCCCCCCGACACCCCCTGGCATTTCCCCTAGCATTGCCCTGACACTGCTCCGGCACTGCCATGCCAACACTGTCACCCCGGTACAGCCCTGGCACTGCCCCTGGCACTGTCACCCTGGCACTGCCTCCCAACACTGCCACCCTGGCACTGGATCCCTCTAGGACACAAATAGGAACAAATAGCTTCTAGCTCCTCCCCCAGTAAATTATGACCTTAGTTTAGCTTTTCAATGATTGAAAATGAATATAATGCAATGACAGGATTACACTTCCATGACATCCTTAAATAAACCACCCCTCATTTATATTAGACAAGCATTCCAATTACCCATTCCGCTTCTGAAACAGATAAGGAGAATATCAGGTGTGTGAATGTGGCTGTGAGTGTGAGAGAGTGTGAGTGTGTGAGAGAGTGAGTGTGAGAGACAGTGAGTGTGTGAGAGTGTGTGACAGAGAGTGTGTGTGTGAAAGACTATGTGAGTGTGAGAGAGTGTGTGTGTGAGGATTGAGTGTATACATGTCAGCGTGTAAGAGAGTGTTTGAGAATGAGAGAGAGGGAGTGCGTGATTGTGAGTGTGTGAGAGTATGTGTGTGTCAGTGTGAGAGTGTGTGAGAGAGAGCATGTTTGGGTGTCTGTGTGTGAATCTGAGAGAAAGTGTGTGCGAGCGAGAGAGAGAGAGAGAGTGAGAGAGAGCGTGAGTTTGTGTGAGCTTTAAACGATGATGCAACATGCGTTTATAGTTTTTGTAAACAGGTGTAATTAGTTGTTTTACCCTAAGGTAATCTCTGGGTTCCAGAACTTCCTGCTACCTTCTCATACTCTTCCTCCGTCAGCGACACACTGAATTTCTGATCACTTGACTCTGGGACAATAGAGCCTATTAAATCCTGACCTTGTGTATAACTATAACACACACACAGACACACACACACACACACACACACAGACACACAGACAAACACACACACACACAGACACAGACACACAGATAAACACACACACACACAGACACACACACACAGACACACACACACAGACACACAGATAAACACACACACACACAGACACACACACACAGACACACAGATAAACACACACACACAGATAAACACACACACACACACACAGACACACAGATAAACACACACACACACAGACACACACACAGATAAACACGCGCACACACACACTCACACACAGATAAACACACACACAGACACACACACACACACAGATAAACACACACACACACAGATAAACACACACACACAGATAAACACACGCACACACACACTCACACACACACAGATAAACACACACAGACACAAACACACACAGACACAAACACACACACACAGATAAACACACACAGAGACATTCACAGAGACACTCACACACAGATAAACACACACAGGGACACTCACACACACACAGGCACACACACACTCACACACACACACAGACACACACACACAGACACACAGACACACACACAGATAAACACAGATATACACACACACACATATACACACACATAGGCACACAAACACACAGACAGACACACACAGACACATACACACAGACACACAGATAAAGAGATACACACACAAACACACACACACATATACAGACAGATAAACACACACAGATACACACACACACACATATATGCACACACAGACAGACAACTCACACACACATACAGATAAACACACACACACAGATAAATGCAGATACGCACACACATATACACACGCAGGCACACAAACACATAGGCACACACTCAGACACAGTCACAGACATGCACACACATGGACACATACAGACACACACATACACATTGGCACACACACACATACATGCACACACACACATTGACACACACACACAGACAAAAACACATACACAAACACACAGACATATACACATACAGGCACACACCATCAGTCTACTCTCGATCATCAGTAAAGTGATGGAGAAGTCAGCGACAGCGCTATCCAGCAGCACCTACTCTGCAATAACCTGCTCACATTCAGCTTGGGTTTTGCCAGGGCTATTAAACTCCTGACCTCAGTACAACCTTGGTTCAAACATGGACAAAAGAGCTGAACTCCAGAGGTGAGGTGAGAGTGACTGCCCTTGATATCAAGGCAGCATTTGACCATAATCGTAAAGGTAGAATGTCAAGTCCTGGAGAATTGCTGGTTAATTAATTAGAATTGGCTTCATAATTGTTGGCAGACGCACTTCCAACTCACGCGCCTGTTCACCAACTGGAATATGTCACGAGGGCGTGATGACATCGGGGCCGGTGCCCGGGTTGGGCGTGCGGTCAAACCCTAAACATAACATTCTGTCCTGAGTCCTTATTGTGTGCAGGAAGTGCTGCACTATAAGTTTCCAATGGTCCTCTGGTTAAAGTGAATTTTCTTCCTGTGTTTTCCCTGTCTCTGAATGTCGAGGGTTGGTCTCATAACCACAGCTCACCCAGTTCTCCACCAATTTCTACACAACATGCTACTCTGAGAACCCTCTGGATAACCATCAGGCTAATAGCCTCCGCCGGCTTTTCCTTCTCAAGCTGTGATGTTCAGGTTGCCTCTGCACTTTGAACCTCTGATAGCTCGAGGTCAGCTAACCTGTCACTGTCGGGAGATCCAATCTAGAATGTTCCGAGTCTGTATGGCTCAGCCACACATTAATGGCCAAAATTTTGCTGTCCAGCCCGCTACGGGAATCGGAGAGCGTGAGAGGCGGGCCATGGAAAGGTTCGTTGACCTCGGGCGGGATTTTACAGTTTCAGGATAAACAAGGCCATAAAATCCCACCCGATGTTATCTTAACTTTGCCGTGTTTTCTTATGAGTCATTCTCCTGTTCACTTTCAAATAATTTTTGTTAACAATTTAAATGTGGCAGGACCAGTGGGACCAATGAGAGCGAAGATACTGATGTCGAGAAGAAAATGGGACACTTGTAGAAATCATTTTGAAGTTTCATGATCGCTGCTGTAAATCAGGAAACACCTGTGTAAGATTTTGTCTCGATTAGGACTGAGTCCAGATGCAATCTCTGCAGCCAGAGATCTCTAAGCATTCAGTACGATCACTTCACTAGTTCTGTACAATGACATTCCAACCCAGAGTCAAAATGCAATATAGATTTCAATAAACTGTAAAACAGACCTACAATGATTTGCATACCAAGGAATCGAGTTATTGACACAAATCCAGGAAGCTAACGGCTTGCATACTGATATGATGTGGGCTTGCTGTTTGTAAGAGGATATAATTATATTTTTGTCATTTGTGAGATGCTGTGAGATATCGGCAGACTTTTAGATCTTGCTTCTCAGCCTCCTCCTGTTATGAGTCATCACGATAAGACAACTCTGCAAATAGTTCCAGGCTCAAGTCCAATCAGAGATTGTACATGACTGAGAGAATCCATTCATCCTGTTTGTAAAAATCACAGAGCCGCAGCCGTTATGAAGAGAGTTGTCACCTCATCCTGCGCACACTGTGCCCAACAAATAGATGCAATTTCCACACAGACAGAATGAACGAGGTTCGATATACAGAATGGATTCCATAGAAGGCTGCCGGAGCTGGCTTTTACCAAATAGTGATGAGCTGGGAGATCAAAGGGCAGTGTGATAATTGAGCATGGAATATTACCATGGCAACAGGGACCTCTGTGGTGTGGTCAGCCCTTGGGTGGTCAGCGCCCAATCCAGGGTCACTTCCCATTTCGCATTTAGCTTGTGTCAGGCTTCTCAGGGGCCAAAAGGGGTGAGGTGGGGATCCACTTTAATGGCTGCTCCATGGTCCACATAGGGACCTCCTGGCCACAATGGCCACCATTAGCTAAGGCACTGCTGCTGAAACATGAACCTCCACCCTCCAGCTCACCGGTTGCCAGGGCCCTGCCAGCCTGATCAAAAACACTCGCCATCTCTTGAAGGTTTCCTTGGTATCAGAGTGTCCTTTCCTTCATTTTGTCACCCAAGCACTGACCACCTGAAACGGTGGCCAATCAGCACCAACTTTGTCAATTGGCTGACACTGGCAGAACAGTGCCCCCCCCCAGGACCCTGGCGCCCAGCAGAGGGCGGTGGTGTTGGTGATGAAACCTTTTCAGTAACGGACAAAATACAACCCCCAGATATTCAACCTGGAGGTGAATGAGATTGTAAATTGTACAGGAACGAACAATTGGATAATTACTGGGCATTAACCTGCCGCAATTGGTCAAAGGGAAGCAGGTTCAATAGTTTAGATGTTATAAAGATTTAATTACATGAAAAGCCAACAATATGTGGAACAGGTTTGTGAGTTAGATTGTGAAGTGAAAAATGTGAGTTAATGGGACAACTGTACCCTCTTTAAGAATGCATAAGCTGCAGAGATAATTTTCTCATTCATATTCATCATTGGATCTTTAACATTACAAAATGTTAACCAATTTGAATGGAATTTCAAACCCTCTCCCTGCTCTGACTGTCCCTCAAAGTGAGGAGGATGTTTAGTACAGAATGCATCCTGTTACACTGAGCCTATTAACATGGGGAGGCTGCTTCACTGCAGATGTCGCACAGTTCGAGCTGACCAGGAATCTCTCCCATTCCCGCTGCCTGCCATTTGTGTACTGGACACATTTACAGGTTGATAATCAACCTTTTTGGCCACTTTATGAACGCATCTTCCAAGGCCACCAGGTCTTGAAGTGGGACTTGAACCCAATTGGCTGAGGGAGGAAGTTACAGAAGGTTCAGAGTGGAGGTAAAAAAAACACATTAGAGAAGCGAAGAGGGATTATGCGAAAAGATTGACAGCCAAAATAAAGGGGAATCCCAAAGTCTTCTGAAGGTATATAAATAGCAAAAGGATAGTAAAAGGATGGGTAGAGCCAATTAGGCACCCAAAAGAAATTCACCCATGGAGGCTGGAGCATTACATGAATATTTTGCATCCATCTTTACCAAGGATGTAGATGTTACCCAAAACATGGTGGACACAAGGAATCTCTGTCCCGTAGAAGGTACAAAATTGATAAGGAGGAACTTTTGGACAGACTGTTGGTGCTGGAAGCTGACAAGGCACTGGGGCAGGATGAGATATATCCAAGGATATTGCAGGGAGTGAGTATGGAAATTGCAGGGGCGCTGCCCATAATCTTCCAGTTTCCTCCAGACTCAGGGGAGATGTCAGAGGACTGGAGAATTGCAAACATTATGCTTCTGTTTGAAAAGGTTGTAAGGATAGCCCCAGCAATTACCGAGCAGCAAGTTTCACTTCAGTGGTGGAGAAGCTTCTAGAGACAATTATTCGGGATAGAATTAGCAATCACATGGGAAATGTGGGTTGATTAGGAAGAGCCAGCATGGATTTCTAAATCGTGGTTAACTAACTTGCTGGAGTTTTTTGAGGAGGTAACAGAAAGGGTTTTGAGGATAATGCTGTTGATGTTCGGTACATGGACTTTCTGAAAGTATCCCAGTGCATTCTGGAATTTACCCCAGAGTACTGAGAGAGGAAATTGCTGGGGCCTTGAGAGAAATCTTTGTATCCTCACTGGCTACAGGGAAGGTTTTGCTACCAAATTTGCTACCAAACATTTGCTACCAAATAAACCTGTTGGACTTTAACCTGGTGTTGTTAAAACTCTTACTGTGTTTACCCCAGTCCAACGCCAGCATCTCCACATACAGGGAAGGTCCCAGAGGATTGGAGAATAACCAATGTTGTTCCTTTTTTTAAGAAGGGTAGCAAGGATTAGTAAGTTTGCTGACGACACAAAGGTTGGTGGATTTGCGGATAGTGATGAGGACCATCAGAGGGTACAGCAGGATATAGATCAAAGAACAAACAACAAAGAACAGTACAGCACAGGAACAGGCCCTTCGGCCCTCCAAGCCCGCGCCGCTCATGTGCCCAACTAGACCATTCTTTTGTATCCCTCTATTCCCAGTCTGTTCATGTGGCTATCTAGATAAGCCTTAAACAATCCCAGCGTGTCCGTCTCAATCACGTTGCTTAGCAGTGCATTCCAGGCCCCCACCACCCTCTGTGTAAAATACGTCCCCCTGACATCTGTGTTGAACCTTGCCCCCCTCACCTTGAACCCGTGACCCCTTGTGTTCGTCACCTCCGACCTGGGAAAAAGCTTCCCACTGTTCACCCTATCTATGCCCTTCATAATTTTGTACACCTCTATTAGGTCGCCCCTCATCCTCCGTCTTTCCAGGGAGAACAACCCCAGTTTACCTAATCTCTCCTCATAGCTAAGACCCTCCATACCAGGCAACATCCTGGTAAACCTTCTCTGTACTCTCTCCAAAGCCTTCTGGTAGTGTGGCGACCAGAACTGGACGCAGTATTCCAAATGTGGCCTAACCAATGTTCTATACAGCTGCAACATCATATGCCAACTTTTATATTCTATGCCCTGTCCAATAAAGGCAAGCATGCCATATGCCTTCTTCACCACCCTCTCCACCTGTGCTGCCACCTTCAAGGATCTGTGGACTTGTACACCCAGGTCCCTCTGTGTGTCTATATTCCTGATGGTTCTGCCATTTATTGTATAGCTCCCCCTTACATTAGATCTACCGAAATGCATCACTTCGCATTTATCTGGATTAAATTCCATCTGCCATTTCTCCGCCCAATGTTCCAGCCTATCTATATCCTGCTGTATTCTCTGACAATGTTCATCACTATCCGCAACTCCAGCAATCTTTGTGTCGTCCGCAAACTTACTGATCACACCAGCTACATCTTCCTCCAAATCATTTATATATATCACAAACAGCAGAGGTCCCAGTACAGAGCCCTGCGGAACACCACTAGTCACAGACCTCCAACTGGAAAAAGACCCCTCCACTGCTACCCTCTGTCTTCTATGGCTAAGCCAGTTCTCTACCCATCTAGCTAGCTCGCCTTTTATCCCGTGAGATTTAACCTTTTGCACCAGCCTGCCATGAGGGACCTTGTCAAACGCTTTACTAAAATCCATATAGACGACATCCACGGCCCTTCCCTCGTCAATCGTTTTTGTCACCTCCTCAAAAAACTCAACCAAATTTGTGAGGCATTACCTCCCTCGTACAAAACCATGCTGTCTATCGCTAATGAGATTATTCAGTTCTAAATGCGTATATATCTTATCTCTAAGAATCTTCTCCAACAATTTCCCTCCCACGGACATCAAGCTCACCGGCCTATAATTACCTAAGTTATCCTTGCTACCCTTCTTAAATAACGGGACCACATTTGCTATCCTCCAATCCTCTAGGACCTCACCTGTGTCCAGTGAAGAGACAAAGATTTCTGTTAGAGGCCCAGCAATTTCATCTCTTGCCTCCCTGAGGAGCTAGGATAGATGCCATCTGGCCCTGGGGGTTTGTCTGTATTAATGTTTCCTAAAAAACCTAACACTTCCTCCCTTGTAATTGAGATTTTTTCTAACGGGTCAACACATCTCTCTGAGACACGACCAGTCAACATGTCCCTCTCCTTTGTGAATACTGATGCAAAGTATTTGTTTAGGATCTCACCTACTTCCTTTGGTTCTGAGCATAATTCCCCTCCTTTGTCCCTGAGAGGTCCGATTCTTTCCCGAACAACCCTCTTGTTCCTAACATATGTATAAAATGCCTTAGGATTCTCCTTAATCCTGTCTGCCAAGGACATTTCGTGACCCCTTTTTGCCCTTCTAACTCCCTGTTTGAGTTCTTTTCTACTTTCTCTGTATTCCTCCAGTGCTCCATCTGTTTTTAGCTGCCTGGACCTCATGAATGCCTCTTTTTTCTTTTTGATTAGACCCACAATTTCACTGGTTATCCACAGCTCCCGAAACCTACCTTTCCTATCCTTCCTCTTTACAGGCACATGCCTGTCCTGCAGTCCTATCAACTGCTCCTTAAAAGACTCCCACATGCCAGATGTGGATTTACCCTCGAACAGCCTCTCCCAATCAACAGCCACCAAATCCTGCCTAATCTGGCCGTAGTTAGCCTTCCCCCAATTCAGCACCTTACTCATAGGACAACACTCATCTTTTTCCATTACTATCCTAAAGTTTACAGAATCAGTTGGAGACTTGGGCGGAGAGATGGCAGATGGAGTTTAATCCGGACAAATGTGAGGTAATGCATTTTGGAAGGTCTAATCCAGATAGGAAATATACACTAAATGGCAGAACCCTTAAGAGTATTGATAGGCAAAGGGATCTGGGTGTACAGGTTCACAGGTCACTGAAAGTGGCAGTGCAGGTGGAGAAGGTAGTCAAGAAGGCATACGGCAGGCTTGCCTTCATCAGCCGGGGTATTGAGTTTAAAAATTGGCAAGTCATGTTGCAGCTTTATAGAACCTTAGTTCAGCCTCACTTGGAATATTGTGTTCAATTCTGGTTGCCACACTACCAGAAGGATGTGGAGGCTTTGGAGAGGGTACAGAAAAGATTTACCAGGATATTGCCTGGTATGGAGGGCATTAGCTATGAGGAGAGGTTGGAGAAACTTGGTTTGTTCTCACTGGAACGACGGAGGTTGAGGGGAGACCGGATATGGGAGGCACGGACAGAGTGGATAGTCAGAAGCTTTTTCCCAGGATGGAAGAGTCAATTACTAGGGGCCATAGGTTTAAGGTGCGAGGGGCAAAGTTTAAAGGAGATGTATGAGGCAGATTTTTTACACAGAGAGTAGTGGGTGTTTGGAACTCGTTGCTGGAGAAGGTAGTGGAAGTGGGTACGATAGTGACTTTTAAGGGGCGTCTTGACAAATGCATGAATAGGATGGGAATAGAGGGATATGGTCCCCGGAAGGGTAGGGGGTTTTGGCTCAGTTGGGCAGCATAGTCGGTGCAGGCTTGGAGGGCCGAAGGGCCTGTTCCTGTGCTGTAATTTTCTTTGTTCTTTGTTCATTTGATACAGTGCTGCACAAAGACTTGTGAGAAAAATTATAGCTCGTCAAATAAAAGGGACAGTCGCAAAATGGATGCAGGATTGGTTGAATAACAGGAAGCAGAGAGAAATGGTGAATGGATATTTTTTGGGCTGGAGGATGGTTTGTCGTGGTGTTTCCCAGGGGTCAGTATTGGGACCCTTGCTTTTCCTGATCTTTGTTAATGATCTCGATCTAGATACAAAGGTTGGTGGATTTGCGGATAGCGATGAGGACCGTCAGAGGATACAGCAGGATGTAGATCGGTTGGAGACTGAGTGATTTTCGATACCCTCTCCAAACTGAAACGGGGATAAAAATTACCTGGTGGATTTCCTGACACTGTCTGAAAAGCAAATGCTGATTGGCCTGCTGTTGTCCCAAAGCCTAATTTGTACTAAGTTCCATCAACACATTGCCCTGGTGTTCTCTGACTACACTGGCTTCAGCCTGGCAATATCTGTATTTTAAACCTCACATGGACATTTTCAAATCCCCCTATGGCCTCATTCCTCCCCATCTATGTAAATCTTCTCCAGCCTGACACCCTCTGGGATCTCTACACTTTTCTAATTCCAGCCTCCTGGCGGCCGTGCCTTCAACTGCCTGGTCCCTAACTTCTGGAAATTCCTCCCTGAACCTCTACCTGTCTACCTCTCTCCTCTACAAAGGGTTGTGAACGTAGCCCAGTCCATCACACAAACCAGCCTCCCATCCATTGACTTTGCCTCCACTTCCCACTGCCTCGGAAAAGCAGCCAGTATAATCAAGGACCCCACGCACTCTGGACATTCTCGCTTCCACCTCCTTCCGTCAGGAGAACGATACAAAAGTCTGAGATTACATGACAATCGACTCAAGAACGGCTTCTTCCCTGTTGCCATCAGGCTTTTGAACGGATCTACCTCGCATTAAGCTGATCTTTCTCTGCACCCTAGTTGTGACTGTAACACTATATTCTGCATTCTCTCTTTTCCTTCTCCCCTATGTACTCTACGAATGGTATGCTTTGTCTGTATAGCATGCAAGAAACAATACTTTTCACTGCATTCTAATACATGAGACAATAATAAATCAAATCAAATCAATCCAAAATCCTTTAGGATGCTGCTTAAAACTCACCTTTCTGACCAAGCTTTTGGTCATCTGCTAGAATATCTGATATAGTTTAGTGCCAAATCTTGTTTCATGATGCTTCTGGGACATAATACTACTTTAAAGGTGCTATGTGAATGCAAGTTGTTGCTACAGCAATTTCTGTTTTGATTCCAGTTCAGTATCTGGGAGCCAATCATAGAAACATAGAAACCCTACAGCACAGAAAGAGGTCATTCGGCCCATCGAGTCTGCACCGACCACAATCCCACCCAGGCCCTACCCCCGTATCGCTACATATTTACCCACTAATCCCTCTAACCTACACATCTCAGGACACTAAGGGCAATTTTTTTTTTAGCATGGCCTATCAACCTAACCTACACATCTTTGGACTGTGGGAGGAAACCGGAGCAGCCGGAGGAAACCCACGCAGACACGAGGAGAATGTGCAAACTCCACACAGACAGTGACCCAAGCCGGGGATCGAACCCAGGTCCCTGGAGCTGTGAAGCAGCAGTGCTAACCAATGTGCTACCGTGCCGCCCAATTTCCCTTCACTCCGAGTGAAGGTGACTTGATGAATCTGCCAGTGTTGATCCATTGGGAAAGGAGGAGCAGTAAACAATTCTCTTTACAAGCTTTGTCATTAGGATTTGACAGACTTGCCCGAATCCACTGGACACCAAAATATCACAAAGCTGAGATATAATCGTGTCCACAAAATACCAGCAGACACATCACTGAGATCACAGCGCGGCCTGCCCATGTTGCCCCAGCAAGATCTCATCGAGTGTTTGCCGTATTTGTTTGAATTTATTGATTGACCACATACTGGGACCTCGGTCCGACAACAAGATGTTAGATTATCTGCTCTCTCAGGACATACAAGATAGAGTAAGGAATGGATCTGGGTTATTCCAGTATTCTGCTAAAATCTTTTAACACTAATGTTCCGTTCACCTCAATAAGTAAAGAGATCACTAGTGGTTGGTCAAAACATTTGCCAGTTTCAGCTTGTAGATGCCTTTCACATGGTGGACAGGGGGCTCAGATTGATTTTTCTGGGCAGCGCTGGGTGGTTTTTGCCCTGTGCCAGCGCTGGGTGGTTTTTGCCCTGTGCCAGCGCTGGGTGGTTTTTACCCTGTGCCAGCGCTGGGTGGTTTTTACCCTGTGCCAGTGCTGGGTGGTTTTTACCCTGTTCCAGTGCTGGATGGTTTTTGCCCTGTGCCAGTGCTGGGTGGTTTTTGCCCTGTGCCAGTGCTGGATGGTTTTTGCCCTGTGCCAGTGCTGGGTGGTTTTTGCCCTGTGCCAGTGCTGGGTGGTTTTTGCCCTGTGCCAGTGCTGGGTGGTTTTTGCCCTGTGCCAGTGCTGGGTGGTTTTTGCCCTGTGCCAGTGCTGGATGGTTTTTGCCCTGTGCCAGTGCTGGGTGGTTTTTGCCCTGTGCCAGTGCTGGATGGTTTTTGCCCTGTGCCAGTGCTGGGTGGTTTTTGCCCTGTGCCAGTGCTGGATGGTTTTTGCCCTGTGCCAGTGCTGGGTGGTTTTTGCCCTGTGCCAGTGCTGGGTGGTTTTTGCCCTGTGCCAGTGCTGGATGGTTTTTGCCCTGCCCTCACTGCCAGTGCAGCCGTGGGCATCTTAGAAAGGGGAGTTTTAAATTGTTTTAGTCAGACCAGGAAAAGCTGCAGCAACTCTACCCAACTGCAACAAAAAGATTCAAGGTTCTGCTGCGCTGGTCTCCATTCCCTGCTTCCTTTCATTGCATCTTCTACATCACTATCATGTGCTAATATTCTAAACCCTGTGACCCACACCCTGTGACTCACACACTGTGACCCTAACCCTCTGAACCAAACCCTGTGACCCACACCCTATGACTCACATCCTGTGACCCACACCCTGTGACCCTAACCCTGTGACCCTAACCTTGTGACCCACACCCTGTGACCCTAACCCTGTGACTCACATCCTGTGACCCACACCCTGTGACCCTAACCCTGTGACCCTAACCCTGTGACTCACATCCTGTGAACCACACCCTGTGAACCACACCCTGTGACCTGAACCCTGTGACCTGAACCTTGTGACTCACGCCCTGTGACTCACACCCTGTGACCCTGTTGAACGACCCAAAAGTTATAATTTCTCCCATTTCTTTATATGGGATCTTGCTGTGTGAAAGTTGGCGGCTGTTTTTTCCCTGTATTACACTTCATTGGCTCTGCCATGCTTTGAGGAGAGGAATGGCATCACATAAATGAAGCTTCTTTCTTTATTAAACCACTGGGCTGGATTTAATGGGACCTTTTTCTACCCTGGGGCAGGGAGTGAATCTCGTTCCCTGGGGGGGTGACCATAGCTGTACATTTCTCAGTTTTAGATCAAGGCGATTACATGCAGTCTGGTTTTGGTAAGTCTCTGGTGATCTGAGGCTGACTCATTCACTGTGTCACTTTCTCCATGAGTAAACACAACCTGACCATGACCTCGGTGTTTACAATTGTCTGAAAAATCTCGACCAAACCTGACTGACCTATTTCGGTTGTTTGATTCTGAGCTGAGCTGTACAAAGTCCACGCGACCTGAATGTAACTTCAAACCCACACTTTATCCGTCCTTTCTCATTATCACCTTGCTGTTTGTTGGATCTTGCTGTGTGTAAATTTGCTGCCACATTTTCTACATTGCAAGCGTGACTACACTTCAAATAAAAAGTACTTTATTGTCTGTAAATCATGTTGTGAAGTTGTGAAGTGGTGAAATGTGCAATATGAATGTGAGTTTTTTGTGGCCTCTGCTTCTTTCATGGTGTGTGTTTTACTGACTGTTCCTGACTGTGTTAACAGTCTGATATTGTTTAGGATAAGGAATGTAATATAAAATGCAGGTATGAAAGGAGACGGTTTTACAGCCCTCCCACTCTCAGATCATCCCCATGTACTTCATGGCTAATAGATACAATCACTTTTACAATGTTCGACAAACACAGCAACAGTAAATGAAATAAATAACATTCATTTATGGTTCCGGAGTTGGAAATTTAGACAGAGCTCCGTCAGATAGGGCAATAGGATCTTTTATATCTCTCCCTGCTCAAACTTAAATTTCTAAGTAGATTAGAGAAGAACATTTCTGATAGTGCAACACTCCCCCGGTACTGACCCTCTGACAGTGCAACACTCCCTCAGCACTGACCCTCTGACAGTGCAACACTCCCTCAGCACTGACCCTCTGACAGTGCAACACTCCCTCAGCACTGACCCTCTGACAGTGCGGCACTCCCTCAGCACTGACCCTCTGACAGTGCAACACTCCCCCGGTACTGACCCTCTGACAGTGCGGCACTCCCTCAGCACTGACCCTCTGACAGTGCGGCACTCCCTCAGTACTGACCCTCTGACAGTGCGGCACTCCCTCAGTACTGACCCTCTGACAGTGCGGCACTCCCTCAGTACTGACCCTCTGACAGTGCAACACTCCCTCAGCACTGACCCTCTGACAGTGCAACACTCCCTCAGTACTGACCCTCTGACAGTGCGGCACTCCCTCAGCACTGACCCTCTGACAGTGCGGCACTCCCTCAGTACTGACCCTCTGACAGTGCAACACTCCCTCAGCACTGACCCTCTGACAGTGCAACACTCGCCCGGTACTGACCCTCTGACAGTGCGGCACTCCCTCAGTACTGACCCTCTGACAGTGCGGCACTCCCTCAGTACTGACCCTCTGACAGTGCGGCACTCCCTCAGCACTGACCCTCTGACAGTGCAGCATTCCCTCAGTACTGACCCTCTGACAGTGTGGCACTCCCTCAGTACTGACCCTCTGACAGTGCAGCAATCCCTCAGCACTGACCCTCTGACAGTGCAGCACTCCCTCAGTACTGACCCTCTGACAGTGCGGCACTCCCTCAGTACTGGCCCTCTGACAGTGCAGCATTCCCTCAGTACTGACCCTCTGACAGTGCAACACTCCCTCAGCACTGACCCTCTGACAGTGCAGCACTCCCTCAGCACTGACCCTCTGACAGTGCTGCACTCCCTCAGCACTGACCCTCTGACAGTGCGGCACTCCCTCAGCACTGACCCTCTGACAGTGTGGCACTCCCTCAGCACTGACCCTCTGACAGTGCGGCACTCCCTCAGTACTGACCCTCTGACAGTGCGGCACTCCCTCAGTACTGACCCTCTGACAGTGCGGCACTCCCTCAGTACTGACCCTCTGACAGTGCGGCACTCCCTCAGCACTGACCCTCTGACAGTGCAGCATTCCCTCAGTACTGACCCTCTGACAGTGTGGCACTCCCTCAGTACTGACCCTCTGACAGTGCAGCAATCCCTCAGCACTGACCCTCTGACAGTGCAGCACTCCCTCAGTACTGACCCTCTGACAGTGCGGCACTCCCTCAGTACTGGCCCTCTGACAGTGCAGCATTCCCTCAGTACTGACCCTCTGACAGTGCAACACTCCCTCAGCACTGACCCTCTGACAGTGCAGCACTCCCTCAGCACTGACCCTCTGACAGTGCTGCACTCCCTCAGCACTGACCCTCTGACAGTGCAGCAATCCCTCAGCACTGACCCTCTGACAGTGCAGCACTCCCTCAGTACTGAGCCTCTGACAGTGCGGCACTCCCTCAGTACTGACCCTCTAACAGTGCGGCACTCCCTCAGTACTGACCCTCTGACAGTGCGGCACTCCCTCAGTACTGACCCTCTGACAGTGCGGCACTCCCTCAGTACTGACCCTCTGACAGTGTGGCACTCCCTCAGTACTGACCCTCTGACAGTGCAGCACTCCCTCAGCACTGACCCTCTGACAGTGCAGCACTCCCTCAGTACTGACCCTCTGACAGTGCGGCACTCCCTCAGTACTGACCCTCTGACAGTGCAGCACTCCCTCAGTACTGACCCTCTGACAGTGCAGAACTGCCTCAATACTAAATTAAAGTAAAGTAATTCTGGGTCCCATTTTACCATTTTGATTCTAAGTGCTGGGCTGACTTGAAACTGGGAGTGTTTCAGATCCGATGTTGAGTCCCATTCTCAGGTGACCCCATACGCACTCTGCCTGAAAAGATATCAGCGATTCCGAATCGAGCTGCACAAACCTGGGGGCGGGGCTTAACGCCCCGAAATCCTGCAGCTCCGATCGGAGCCTCCAACTGCACATGCGCAGAAAAAAAATGATAGAATGCGGCTCCCCTGCCACATCACTCCTGGGCCGGATAATGCCTCCCCCCTGACCCCCACAGACATTGCCCTACCCCCACAACATTACTGACCCCCATATCCCTCCAGCCCCTCCGCCACCCAGACTGATTGCGGGCCCCTCCCCCCCTTCCCACCCTACCGATCTCAAGCAGAGAGCCGTGGGACACTTGGGATTTACCTCCTCACTAACTGGAGCGCCTGAATCAGACTTTTACGGAGCATGTCTGTCTCGCGCCGATTCTGGATGGGTGAACGCGGTGGTAAAGGGGGAAGTGTCGGTAAGGTTGGGCGTGCAGCCCATTAAATTAATTTAAATGCATGTAAATTAATTTAAATGACCGTCACGCCCGTTTTGGGCGTGGTCCCGATCGCGGCCATTTTCGGGCCTTGTAAAGGGGGAACCGGCGCGGAGGGGGACACGGATCATGCTACTCGCCTCACGCCTGACTTTACCAAGTTTTCACACCCGAAAATGGGCGCAACGTGATGGTAAAATCAGGCCCTCTGTCTCTGGACATTTTCTCCTCAAATTAAAATTATATGTGGGAAGAAGTGAATCATGGAATCAACTTTTAAATGCAAACATCTTGGAAAAAATCAATTGCTTCTTTCTTCTGAATTCTTCCTCAATCCTTAAACCCTCATCTCAGCACTCATGAAACTTGTTCCCTTTCAAAGTTCCCTCATCAGCCCCTTCTTGAACTGAAGCAGCAAATATAGAAAACACGAGACCAGACATGGAACATGTATGTTTGTCCATGTAAGGCTCACGGATTGACACATACATGAAAGATCAGTGTTATGTGCAGAATCTCCACATTAAATTAAATCTCAGGCTGAGGTTCAGGTGAGCTTGTGCAGAGTTGTAACTGACTGATGTTTCTGCACACTGTACACATCTATCCAACGAGAGCTGATGTGTGTTTGATGAATGTAATTGCAAGAGGCCGGTGTGGAGAGTAAACGGCAGCGTTGAACACGGAGGTCAAATGCTCGATTCTTGCTTCACCTGAAGGTGATTTCATGATTCCGAAACTTGACAGCGTTTCAGTCAAGATGTTTCTGGTCGGGTAATTTCTATCTTCATAACCACACTTACAGAAATTCTCACTCCACATCGTCCTCATTCTCCTGACAAGCGCGCCTTTAAATTTCAACAAATCAGATTTCCCATGATGATAATTGCACAATGTGTGTTACGGGAGGGGGTTTTCTTAAACCTTTCTTGGAGAACATTAAAACTTGCCAACTCTCCTTCTCCCGATTCAACAGCACACCACCTCTCACCCCCCTCACTCCCCACCTCACCCCCCGTCACTCCCCACCTCTCCCCCGCCCTCACTCCCCACCTCTCCCCCCCTCACTCCCCACCTCTCCCCCTCACTCCCCACCTCACCCCCCCTCACTCCCACCTCTCCCCCCCTCACTCCCCCACCTCTCCCCCCTCACTCCCCACCTCTCCCCGTCTCTCCCTCCCCACCTCTCCCCCCCTCACTCCCCACCTCACCCCCCCTCACTCCCTCCCCACCTCTCCCCCCCCTCACTCCCACCTCTCCCCTCCCCTCTCTCTCCCCAGCCTCTCCCCCTCTCCTCCCCACCTCTCCCCCGCTCTCCCTCCCCACCTCTCCCCCGCTCTCCCTCCCCACCTCTCCCCCGCTCTCCCTCCCCACCTCTCCCCCGCTCTCCCTCCCCACCTCTCCCCTCCTCACTCCCCACCTCTCCCCCCCTCACTCGCCACCTCTCCCCCCCCTCACTCCCCACCTCTCCCCCCCTCACTCCCCACCTCTCCCCCGCTCTCCCTCCCCACCTCCTCCCCCTCCCTCCCCACCTCTCCCCCCCTCACTCCCCACCTCTCCCCCCTCACTCCCACCTCTCCCCCACTCTCCCTCCCCACCTCTCCCCCCTCACTCCCCACCTCTCCCCCCTCACTCCCCACCTCTCCCCCCTCACTCCCCACCTCCCCCCATCTCTCACTCTCCCTCACTCTCCCTCCCCACCTCTCCCCCCCCTCACTCCACACCTCTCCCCCGCTCTCCCCTCCCCACCTCTCCCCCCTCCCTCCCCCACCTGTCCCCCCCCCCTCACTCCCCACCTCTCCCCCTCACTCCCCACCTCTCCCCCGCTCTCCCTCCCCACCTCTCCCCCCCTCACTCCCTACCTCTCCCCCCTCACTCCCCACCTCTCCCCTCTCTCACTCCCCACCTCTCCCCCTCTCTCACTCCCCACCTCTCTCCCTCTCCCCCCTCCCCCTCACCCCCATCTCACTTTCCACCTCTCTCACCGCCCCTCTCCCGCTCTCCCTCTCTCTCATCCTACCCCGTATCTCTCAGTCTCTCCCTCTCCAAGTTGCTTTCTTTTCCCACTCTCTCTCACTTGGCACTGCCCCTCCTGAATCAGCACACTGAGAGAAGGTGTGGGGAATGGAGGTGAGAGAGAGGAGGTAGTGAGAGGAACTGCGAATGAGGGGGCTCGGGGAGAGGGACTTGCTACGACTGGAAGAGGCAGCCCCAAAATGGCACAGTTTTGGGTCATGTGATGCTGAATTGGACCCCCACATGGAACAATGCTAAAATGGAAATACCAGCT